>NC_089759.1:23604156-23639156 GCF_040412425.1 Macrobrachium rosenbergii
CGCTGGTGATGAGGGCTGTCTTCCGTTGTTAGCTGATTATATCTGAATTTGAGAAAAAAATAATACGTTTAGGTAGAAATACTTACATCGTTTTTGGCTGCCGATTGGTTTAGCGGAACACCATTTAAAAAATCATCGTGCAGGCTTTTGAGTCTCACCTCGGGAGTTCGGCTTTCTTCATTTGCTCATCATTTGGATTCAAGGCACTGTAGTGGCAAGCGTATCTAAAAATGTGAAAAAGTCTAGAGGATAAGAAAACATTGATGGTGCAGCAAATACGTTTGCATCCAGTGAAAGAAACCAATAGATTCCATACTCTCTCTCTCTCTCTCTCTCTCTCTCTCTCTCTCTCTCTCTCTCTCTCTCTCTATATATATATATATATATATATATATATATATATATATATATATATATATATATATATATATATATATACACAATATATATACACATATAAATATAAAATATATATATATATATATATATATATACTGTGTTTATATATATATATATATACACACACATATATATATATATGTGTGTTTATATATATATATATATATATATATATATATATATATATATATATATAATACATTCACTATGTAAGCCAAAGCCCCGTTGATCACACTCCCATAAACTGAAATGTTTTATCCATTTTCATGCTTGAACATTTTTGAGATTATGAATGGAAGGCGCTGAAATGTATAGCATAACTCACACGAAGGTACCCTCATTCTGCATACTTACATAAGAGCCAGTGGTGGGAGAGGCGGGTGCCGGGCTGATATATCTTGGTGGCCCTGGCTTGACCGGTCAAGTTTAAACGTGCTGTTTGTGGCCTGTAGACTATGGTACACAAAAAGTCTATTGATACACACACACACACATACATTATATATATATATATATATATATATATATATATATATATATATATATATATATATATATATATATATATATATATATATATATATCCTTATTTCTTATTACTTGAGTATTGTAATCATGATCTTTTGACTTGCTCTTTAAGGAGATATGGTTGGTCTAATATAATAATAAATAATAATAAGACGAAGAAGTTTAGTCGTCCAAAATACCTGGAGATCAGTAGAACCTGGAGAGTGACCATTGACGTTGCAGTTATTAACCTTTATAGACATTTTTTTTTTCTTCGGGAGAATGGTTGCATTGTCGCTGACCAGTAAATTTTGATATCGACAATATTAGCTGGAGTGTACTGAGGTATTTAAAGCAGATGTTAATCTGTAGGTGGCCCTAGATGATGTGATTAACGGAATGTGGTCAGTGGAAATTAGCGAGGATGACGAAGCACGAGTGCGTTCATTGAGATGACATCCGCAGCGAAAAACCGATATTAGTATGGAGAATGAGAAGCTGGCCAGTGGGCAACGTTCTACTCCGTCGACTTCCTAACTAGTTCGTATTAGTCACCGTCGGGGAAGCAGTTGATTGCGCACCTTTTATACAATCGCCGCTCGACTGGCGCTTCTTATTGAGTTAGTTATTAGTCTTTGGGTTGTTTGAATATGTTTGCATACCGAGGACGCAAACGCGTTCGCTGTTTCGGCTTCGCTGGGTAAACTTAGCGAATGCTGCTTGAATAACGAAGGCGAAGGTTAGTGAACGGGACATGGGCTGACCTGCAAGGTGGATTGCATGTGGGCGACCAGTCGGGGGTGGACGAGTCTAGTGCAACATACAATTCCCTCTTCGCTATTGTATGTGCACGTTGTTGTGTGCCTCTGTCATCCCTCATTATGGGGTCCCCCCTGTATTATAGACAGTCTTTCTAAACGCGTCGGTGTTAAACATCTGACAAAGCAGTTGGAGAAAACTGTAAAAAGCTGCGCAGTTAAAAGTATGTCATGATGGGAAATACAGATCTAAGGATGCTGGAAGCGAGCTCTGTCATATTTCTCGGTATTGTTGACTTTTCCCTCTTCTCTTTTTATCATTCCTCCCCCCCACTCCGCCCCCCCCCCTTGCCATTTCATTCTTTACCTCCTCTTACCAGTCCTCTCTGACCAAGATCGGTGTATATGTTTGGTTTCATATATTACTTTTCAGTTGCAGTTCAGGGCTGAAACATTTTTTTTTTTTTTTAATAATTATCTCCATATCTGAATTCACCTTGATTGGGTGAGTTTTAAGACTACCGTTCGTATTGTATGATGCTACTGATTTATTATTAATGGTTTTAAAATTTAATATTATTCCTCATGTGTTTACATTCCTTTAGAACAATCCGAAAGGCCTTTCACATGCACAGCACCCCCTTAAAGAATAGAATGCCTCTGTGGGAAACAGGAAAGAAGAGAGAAGAATATACAGTAAAGGAAAAAATATACATTAGATAAGAATATATACACCTGCGATAACAGTATATATACCTGACTATGCATCATTGATTGCAACAAACAATAAATGAAGCTGACCACAGTATGTGTATTTAATAGGAAACAAACAAAAACTAAAAATGATCTTTTTCACTGTACGCTAAGGCACAATCCAAGGTTAAAAACTAGTTGTATGGTCACCATGCAGCTTAAGGCAATTGACTATGACACTTAGGACTACCCAGCAGTCGCAAATAGCTGTGCAGATATTCCGGCGATTTAACAAAACATAGTTGAGAAGTAGGCGGGGGCGGGCGGGGCGGTGTTCAGCGCCCCCCATCTACAGGTAGGTATGTGGCTTTAGTCGGAAAGATGTGTACTTCGTTTACGGTTGTAATGTTAAACAACATCCTATTGCCTAAAAACGATCTTCATCGGTATCAAGCTCCCTACTAAGGCTAGGTAAACATGTAATTTGGTGGTGTATGGGGCTAGAATAATAACAGATTTATTGTTCTGGTGTCCCACATAACGGGGTTTTGGTGCCACGCTTCAAAATATGTGCACTATGTATGGAGTGTTTTTCATAAAAGGTATGTAACGAAAACTATCGGATTTGAAGCAGTATGAAAATGTTGTTTGTCGGGAATCTTGCTTTCCAGCATTAACTGTTTCTTCATAAAAAATGAAATTGCGATCTTTCACAGTAGCTGTCACGTCGGGAAAATAACTTTACAGTCTGTATTCTTCCTGACCCTTACTTGGTGATCGTATGCCGCGCAAATCTTGCTCAAGAAAAACTTAAAATCCTGCTCCTTTTGCTTGTAGACTCTGTTCAAGAATTGCTTTGCTGCCTATAGATGGATGAAAATCTCTTCAACAGTCGTCTTGCTCTGTTAACTCCACAAAGTAAAGAAAACCGTACTCCCGTATCATCTTCCGCTTGTGAGACTTGACATACGTACAGAGGCTTGTATTAGTTGTGAGTTAGCTTCACGTTGCATGCACATTCAACTTTTGTATTTAGTGATTTAAACGAGATACATATCTCAGTAGATGAGGTTTTCCAGTTGTTCTAGTTGTCATGATTTTATACTCTTCATGCATTTTTTTATGTTTGTTGTTTTAATTGTAAACTTATTTGTTGCAAATATTCTGAATTCTTGCGTTGTTTTCACGTACAGGCGTTATCTCTTTGGAAGCAAATTGTGCAAGTTAATGGTCCCAGAAGCTTGTTTTGTACGAGTATTTATATGCTGAATAATAATAATAATAATAATAATAATAATAATAATAATAATAATAATAATATAAAGTGCAATTTGTAACTCCACTTTACACTGGCCGCCTTTCATTCTGTGATCACGTTTCACCACTGGTCCCTTTGTATACATATTCAGAATGAATTTATCTTGTTTAAAGCGTTGAGATGGTACATAACATCCCAATGGTCGGTATTTGCCGTCTTAACCCTCTCATGCTTTGATGTCATTTTCCATTAAACAGATGTCATAACCTCTGAATTGTGTAGCAGCTTGTGTTTTTATTATCAGATTTAACCTACAAATGAATGTTTCGTTATAATGTTTTTGTTTTGAATATAACCAGTTCTGGGTACAACTTTGTCCTTTAGTTTATTTGTGTCTGTCCGTCAGTGTGCTTGTCACGCTTACCTTGTCATCACGTTTCAGTGTTTTAGTTAACTTTGCTACAAAGGTAGGTCACCATCACTCTGAAAGGAGAAGCCCTGATTTCAGATTCACTGGATTTTGTACTAAACTTTAACCTCGGCCCAAACTTTCGAACTAAAACATGCTTTCTCACTAACGAAACCCTTTCACGTAAAACCAAGGCTAGAACTGGTGGACGTACAATTTTTCAGTATAAGATTGTCGGGTTGTTTTGACTTTGCAGTAAAATTTGGTTTTCTTCAAAATTTCGTTAATTGGAATGCTATTAGAGATTAGGTAGTAGGGAACCGGTAAGGAAAATGTTTGATCTGCCTAATCCAGTTCTTGATAGTTAGGGTGATCTTAAGTATTAATTTGAAATTTGTAATAAAAAGTGTTTCGTTCCCATTCTGCCTTTGGAACCACTTTTGCTAATTGGCAAACTGCACATGCTTTATCCCTGATAACCGTACTTTTGAAGAATTCTGTTTAACCTCCTATAGAGTATACTTTCTCATGCTAGTACTCTGTAGACCTTGGTCTATAAGCTATATAATCATCTATTGTTTCTGACAACGAATTGAAATACGACACTACCTGTGGTCACTCCATGTTGAAATCAACCTGGATGGAAAGTTTAATTAGGTACACCAATTGTAAGACAAGATTTCGCTTTTACAGATCTCAGATACATGATTGCAATCGCGAATCCGAAATTTGAGACTCCAAGTGCAAGAAATTGGATCCCTATTTGTGCCCATTTTGCCCGAGTTCTTGGTCCAAAAAGAGGTCCGTATTTGGGCTCCGAAATCGGAAAAATGTACATTTTAGAATGGTGACTTTTGAATGCCTCCAGTGACAGTTTGCCTTTATGTTTGTTCGCGTTAAACCTCTTACTCATTATTTCATATTACGAACAAATGTAGTATACCTTCATGATGTTTAAACTTCTTCTCTGACTAGAATTAAATCTGTCCTTCACATCAGCAGAGATCGGATTTTATGACGCATTTCTTCTTAATATCTGATTTCTTTTTGACTCAGGTCATTCATTGTATTTGTCTATGTTCCTAATTGCAGGAGAGCTAGTCATAATGATTAAAAGGTGTCCTGCCATTTTTCCATATTTTTGTTGCCTATACTTCAACTGCTGTATTCATGTTGTATTCTTATTATGTTGTTATGACCATATGTATTTTCATGTACTTCTCTCGGCTGTGTACATCTTTTATTTTGGGAGTGTGATCGTGTCTTGAAGGTTATGTAGCATGATAATGACCATTTTGGCGTATTCCATATGAGTATCCGTACATTTTGAGTAACAAATGATGTATTGTTGAAAGATTTCAGACGTTTTTGCTTGTATATATTGTTGAAAGATTTCAGCCGTTTTTGCTTGTTTACATTTTTTGGACTCGTAGTTAGCATCAGTTGATTGTAAAAAATCTAAATTTTGATTCTGTCTTTGTGAAGAGAAACACGCTTTTATATGGAACTCTGTAAATTTCATTTTTCTGTTCTCCATTAGTAATTTGATTTAGTTTTTTCAGAAACTGTATAATCTCTTTTAAGAACCAAAATTGTTGAGACCTGTAAGAGCAGAAGAGTCATGGCTTTAGAAAGCGCATAGTCACCATTATTAAATCCAAACATAATTCAAAATGACTTGCTTGTAATAAAGACTTTATTTAAATTTACAGTTCACATTTATTACAATTTGCAGATCATTTATTCTCATTAACTCTTCATAAAGCCAGACGTAGAACTCGATGACAGTCATCGGTTTCGAGGCTTATAATATTGGCTCTTCTTCATCTTACAAATTTAAAATATACTTTGAGAAACATCCTCTCCCTACATCTGATGTTGTTGTAATGCTTAGAGAATAATCTAGCTTCTGTTCAGCAATCCTTGTTTGGAAGCCTTGTACCCAGCCCACACTTCTAACCAGGTATTTTGTTGCGACAAGGAGTAGATGCTATTTATGTGCTTTATAAACATTGCTTGACACTTATAGCATCGTTTGCTATGTGCAGTTGCAGTGTCATCTTACCCCTTGCTAATTTTTGGTGTCGTTTGACTACGAGTACTAATGTTACCGATAATAATGATACGTATGCTACTATTATTGTTAAAATATTAATAATGATGATAATTGTATGACTAGTGTTACTACTTGTGCTACGACTATGAAGGTGCTGTTGCCGTCTTTGTAATATTCGTTGTCAGTAATTATAAATTTGTTTACTGCTTATTTGATTTTTCTGGGGAGAAACTAGTTACTTGATATCTTTTCATACAGAGAAGCCAGTAAAGCTGTTGCATTTAGAAAAAGTAATGCACATGAAAAAATATGGAAAATATAGAATTATAATTTTTTTAATCACTCTTGATCATTTGTCGATGTGCAGTACAGTACTTCCAAATACTTTTTTCCTTTGGCCAACAGCACACGTCTGTAGTATAAGTAAATATTGACATTTGGAATGTGTGCTGAAGATTCTCAAAGTCATTTAACCACTGCAAATTGATCCCTCGTGCCTTTCCAACACGCATTATGCATTTAGGGATACAACTTTCCCCGAGGCTGTCAGCTCCTTTCAAGGAGTTAGTTGGCCGGAGAAATCCTGCCCTGCCACTTCGTTTGCCCTTGCTTCCTCCGGCTGTCGGCGTCCACTGTCAAACTCGGATGCATGGCCTAATACGGTCATGACCTCATCCTGTCGTATTTAAAATAATTACTCTTACTAAGTAAAAAGTGCAATTTTTTGTTGACATATTTGTGCTAGAATCTGGCCGTTGCACCTCTTTATATAATTTACTTATTTCTTGAGTGTTTATTTGTCTTATTTTCTTTGGAGGTTGTTTAAGTTGTAGGGTCATGCACAGTAATTTGGAAATGATTCATGATAGTGATTTGAATAATGAACTGTTCTTTAAAGTCCAATTATATTCAAATAAGGAAATAGGCTGTACTTTGGTACTCATAAGAATATTCACAGTAATTTTTGAGTGAAATGTAAGTTTCGCAAAGAAATTTGTCTCGAAACGGCTTACTGTTTATTCGCAAGCATTTTTGAACAGCTTAAGCGTATACATTTTTGCAGTTTTGACCGAGGTGTATATATTAATTTATGTAATTTTCCTCGGTGATTCTTTTTATCGCAAATAAGTACCTCTGTTGATAATTGATCAGTTGTAATTATTAAACATTCAATTATTTACGTACGTTAATATTGCTCTGTTTGAAAGTAAGATTTACAACGCTGTAGTCCACTTTATATTCGTGTTCGTAAGAATTGCTATATCAGATTAAATGCACTGCCTTATTCCCATTGTTTCAAAATGTAGCCCGTGCCATCTAGATTAACAAAGTGAATCGGATCAAGAAACGGAAATGTCGTAACGAGAGAGCTGTATCGCATGATTTCCCCCAAGCCCTGTTGCGTCTGCGCCCCGACGTATCCCGCCGGTACGCGTGAGTCTGCAAAGCCCGTGGTGCTTAGCCTTGATTATTAGTGGCTGGACTGAGGCTACCTGACCCCCCGAATGTGTCTCGGATGTGTTATCACCTCCGTTTTGCCTTCATTATGGGGCTGTTCTTCTGATTTTATCAGGGCTCTGTTATGATTCCACAGGACCGCTTTTTGTTTTGTTGTGCTACGTCGAAGTGAAGTCTCGACGTCCGCTCTCTCTCTCTCTCTCTCTCTCTCTCTCTCTCTCTCTCTCTCTCTCTCTCTCTCTCTCTCTCTCTGCGCGCGTGTCTGTGTGTCAGTGAAACAATTTGTTCCTCTTTGTGTTAAGTGCTTTTCTTCATTGTTGTTTCGTCCTTCGCTTTATTGTATTTCTCAATTTTTCGTCTCCCGATCATTTTGTCCTTCTTGCTTTCTGTTTATTTATTTATTTTTTTGTCAATTGATAGGTTTATTTCCATATTATTATTATTATTATTATTATTATTATTATTATTATTATTATTATTATTATTATTATGTGTATATGTTTATTTGCCTGTATTCACGTAGTCTTGTTTCGTGTCACACTCTGGTTTCGCATTCTGTGCTAATAACCATTTCCATCTTTTCGAAATATAATGAAATGGTAGAATGAATAATAAGCAACAAATTGATTTCCCAGTGGACTGTAATATAACCTTTAATGTGCTTTAGGCTATATGTGCAAATGTCTAGTAATTTTATAATACTCAGTTCCATGTTATATTGCTAGTTACTGGGACATCGTATGCTCCCAGTTTCGTCTTTAATATGTCTTAATTACCTCGTTCTCTGTCTGCACACAATATTGACGAATATCTGGGTAACTTGTCGATTTGGCGAACATTTTGATAGAAAGGCACATGATTATTATTGTCATGCGTTTGCTGATTAGTAAATTTCTTTTTCTTGATTTTGATCCACAGATAAGTCTCTTTAGGAATTCATATAAAAATTTACGGAGTTGAGGCATATCGCTTACGTGACTTCGAGTCGGAAAACTTACCTGTCAGTGTTTCGTAAGCCTATTTGAACATGAGATAGGTGTTGATAAGGGATGCCAGATTAACATGACGATAAGTCACCTTATCTTCATCAGTCTCAAGAGTGACGGTGCTTCCGCTTATCGGTTTAATTTGCTTTCCTATCTGTGGTCCTCTTTGATATCTGGTGTCGTGACATGGCACTGTGCAGTGTCTTGAGATTCATAATCGCTTTCAGATTGATCTACCCGGAGATATATGTGGTAAGCCAAGTACCATATATCATTAGTGAACAACAGAAATGCTGGATCTTTCAAACTGATGAAACCGGTCTCTCTTCAGACAGAACGGGGATTGAAATCTTTACGGAAAAATCAATAAAGTTTTCCAATGGCCTTAATCTCCCATTTCCATTTGAAACCTTCTGGCAACTCGACTGTCGCGAAGGCAGACGTGGTCTGATATATCGTTAATTGCTTGGTGTTGTTGTGCTGAGCTCCTGCTTATTATTCTTCGTAAAATCGAGGTTTCAAATGCAGGGTCAGGCTCTCGAGCCAAACACTGAAGTTTCTGACTTCATTGTTTCGCTCGTTTACTTCAGCGAGACAACTCAAAGACGTCATTTCAGGGGATGTAGCGCTTGAAATGCGCATGCATGACCCGTTATTGTTACATTCTCTCTCTCTCTCTCTCTCTCTCTCTCTCTCTCTCTCTCTCTCTCTCTCTCTCTCTCTCTCTCACATATATATATATGTATATATATATATATATATATATATATGTATATATATATATTTATATATATATATATATATATATATATATATATGTATATGTATATGTGTATATATATACATATATTTATATATATACTGTGTAAATATAGACACATAATATGATTACGATTAATTCACACTTGACTTTCTCTTTACTCTCTAATATTAAGCCTTAAATACCCCCTTAATGTCGAATTTACCGTGGGAATAGCTTATTCGACATTGGGAATTACATATGATTAGTTTGGGTTTGATGCAAGCGTGACAGTGACTTATCCAGTCAGCTATGAAGAGAGATATAGGATAATATCGACTCCTGTCCATATTGATTTCAAATTCAGGTTCTTAGCTGATATATATATATATATATATATATATATATATATATATATATATATATATATATATATATATATATATATATGTGTGTGTGTGTGTGTGTGTGTGTGTGTGTGTGTGTGCGCGCAGGATATCATAAGGATTACTGAAACACGGTATATGGTCTTGACCGGTTTTGTCAAGTAAGAGACTTTCCAGCTGCGTTACTTTGAGGCAGGAATTGTTCCGAAAAAAAAAAATGTAGAGAAAAATAATCCTTTAACTCAATTGAAAATAAATGTAGAAGTGAATTAGGTTTTCACGAGAAATGTAATGATAGCTGTCACAAAAAGGGCCATGACAGTGAAGGAAGGAAGCATTTTGTGGATGTGTGGGAGGGACTTTGACATCCATTGATAAAGGGAATGATATTTAAAAAGAAAATCGTCAAGAGAGTCTTCTTAAAGTAAATAATAATTCTATAATAGTATAAAAGTAATACTGAAAATTACATCATAAAGAGTTCTTGAATTGATGGGGGATTCATTGCGGAAAAAGTTAAATATACCTTAGTTTTACCAGACCATTGAGCTGATTAATTGCGGAAGAATGAAAGAAAGTTATATTCGAAAATGAGTAATTTTCCATCTTCCCCCAAAATGACTATGCTGGGGCGAGAGACAAGATGCTGTATCTGAGGATGTTAAGTAAAAAAATTATTTAAATGCGGCATTCAGGACGAAGAAATGAGGAAAAAACATGTGGGAAATAAGGGGTGCAAATTTTTTTTATTAAAAGGGTCCAGTACTTTGACATGTGAAGGCAGCGGAGGTGAGCACCACTCTTACTTCCCAATAACAAAAAATAGAAGACTCGAAGAGCAATAGGCTGCTTGGGATCTGGCAATAACCTGAACAGGTTTGGAATCAATCTAGCACGCCTTAGGATTGGACATACTAGATTATCCCATAATTTTCCTTTGGAAAGAGCTGGAGCCCAGAGTTGTGCTCACCGTGATATAGTCGTCTGTCTATCAAACGCATTCTGGTCTGTTGTTATAGATATGAATATTAAAGGACTAAATTCCATTCAGATGGTAAGAATATCTCGAAAATTTTAGATGACAACGCAGATGTAGATAACCTTGTGCGGGATGACAAGATTTTATAATCTGTTTACTTCTACATTAATTACTTGTTTTCATTCTTCGACCGGGAACATCCTTAAAGCTCCCTGATGCCTCAACTTCGTAAACAATCAAATAATCAATCGTTCCATGAAAGACATGACTCTGTTTGTGAGAAGAGCGTCAGCTCAGCAAGCAGGCCATGGAGGAATTTCAGGTGCGGCTCCGAAGTGGGGACGAGGGGCGCGCAATGATAAAGATTTTATCCTCGGGAGTTTCTCCTCAGAAGTATATACTGCCGTGTGCCGCTTTTCCCCTCATTAGTATGCATGCGGCTGCACACATCCTTCATGAAGTCAGTGTCCCTGAAACCTTCAGGTGCTATCACTTGACGTGATCTGCAAGGAAATCGAGCCTTTATGACGCATTACGCTGCTGGATTGAGATACTGGCAGAAGATGAGTAAAATGTTGATGGGGTTTTGAGGGGTTATCGTAAGGGAGTGCACGAATATTCGCTGTAATTACCCGTTTAGTTAATTTCAGTTCGTTTAAGGTGTTTTCTCACTTCACTTAATGTAATGCGCGTGCTGTTCAATCTGTATTGTCGAAATTTAATTATAACTTCATTTAAAAAACACCATTTAAAATCGTGGTTTTTTTTTTCAATACGTCATGTCACTGTTTTCTACGTTCCAGTGGTAAGTTATTTTTAGGAACGGACCATATTAGTGCTAAATTACTGGTGTGATTGATCAAGATTATTTCTCTATTTTTGCTTATTTCCGGAAAACTTATATTTCGCGTTAACGAACAGTTTTGGAATAGCTTAAAATTTTTGTGATTGCTTGCGGAGAATAGTTGAATTTACTTCAGAAATTTGTTTGCCATTTCCTGACTTTTTGAAGCTTTAAAAAGTTTCTTGTGGATCATTCAGTGGGATAGAGATGACTGATCGTGTTATGTTTTCTGACTGGATGATCCTGTTGCATTAGCCCATCTGCAGTAAAATTAGCAAATGAAATTAGAAAAAGGAAATTCTTGTTCAAGTATATATTTCCCATGGTAGACAGAGACAGACCGATTGGGAAAAAGAAAGATTGTCGTTTTATTTACTTCACACTTTCGCTTTCTCATGGAATTTTGTTGTCAGAGGTTTCTGTCAGAATCTTGTGATAATATTGCCAAAGGAACACCATTGCCTAATAATTTTGTTAATAGTAATAATAATGATAAACTGATAAGTAATGAAATGTAAAAGTAGGTATGTTAGGGTTAAATAAAAGCAGTGTAAAAGTTGAAATTTTAATAATGAGAGTTTTCTTTAGTCATTTTGTTTATATTGAGATACCGAACGCCGTTCTGTCGTTTGGCACAATTATTACTTCTTCGAAGAGCTAAATTCTACTGTAAAAGGAAACGACTTAAAACTATACGATGATTATTGTCATATTATCTAATTCCCGAATCACAGGTGAAATTCCGCGTTAATAAAAAATCTCCATTATTTGTCATCCACATCACATCCCTTCGGAAAATCATCATCGATTCTCTTCCGAGCTTTTTTCTGCCAAATCTTCAGAATTTATTGACTTTTCGCCTGTCAGTCTTCCAAGTGGCCAAAACGCCTTAGTGCGTATTTACATAGTATTACTTATTCCGTCAGGAATAATAAATTTCATCCTCCTACATTTTGACGTGTTTATTTTTGTTACGCAGTTTGGCAGGGTTTACATCAGAAATTGGAAAGTGTAGAATTTCGAATCCTGGTCAAGGCAAAAACACATAAAATACTTCCCGTATTATTTCCAAGATAAGTGAATTCGATGTCCATGGGTTATTTTTGGCCTAACATGCGAAAGCATTAAAAAAAATCTAGTGTAAAATCAGCCACTATCAAACACACACACACACACACACACACATATATATATATATATATATATATATATATATATATATATATATATATATATATATATATATATATATATATATATATATGTGTGTGTGTGTGTATGTATGTATATATACATGTATATATATATATATATATATATATATATATATATATATATATATATATATATATATATATATATATATATATATATATATATATATATATATATATGTTGTGTGTGTGTGTGCAAGTAATAAGCTTTTCATCTTTAACTACATATTAATTCGTGTAGAGAGTACTACCAACTTCGAAAGCCGTAAGAAGCGTCGTCTCCAATGACATGGGAGCTTATTTTGAGCCCCGGGATGTGTTAGTATATCCGGGCAAAAATGAAATGGTCACGAATTAGTCCATAGGTTACTTGTGGGAGAGAAAATGAAATATCTCTACAAAAAGGGCTGATCACGGCTGCTGCTTTTGAACAAACTAAAGATGTGCTCTTGAGACGTCGTAAGAGGCATGAGACGTTAAATTTAAAGATTTCGCGGCTGAACGATAGAATGTCGGTATTCTTTGGGCTAACAGAAGAGATTTTCAAGTAGTGGTTTCTAGAACTAGTTGATGTTTATGCTAGTGTTATTCCACTGCATGGTGTCTTGCTTTACGTAATTTCAAGTTAAGGAATTATATGGTAACATAACACGGATTTTTCCTGACTTTGTTGCTTTATAGCTTTGTCCTTGGAGCACTGGAGAGTTTATATTGGCACTTATGAACCTTTTCTAAATTAACTCCTGTGTGACCTTTAAATCAAATATTTACAGTCATTTTAAAGAAAATATTAGCATTAAAAAGTGCATTTCATCGTTGCTGGGTTGAGGTAGCACCTCAGTACGCACAGACACTTATATCACATATATAATACACACACATATATATACACACATACTTTACGTACATACACATGCGCGCATCTTTCTACCTGGAGGGGTTGACTATCTACCAATCGGGTCTCAACAAGTATTTAGGGATTTTATGACTCATATCTTAATCGAAGCAATTAAGGTATGATCCATTACTTAGAAATCAAACCCTGACCCGGTGTTGCCACATTTCCTCACCACTGACTTCCACGCTCGCCTAAGTTTTAAATTCATTCAGCCATATATAATATCTAGTGTATATAAAACACTACATGCTTTCCTTCACAGTCTAAAGATGATTTTCCGTAAACTTCCCTTATCAAGTTAATAACAATCAATTTTTACATTTATGGAGACAATTTTAAATAGATTTAAGTTACCTTAATTAGATGGAAACCTAAAGCTGTCAATCTGTTGTCATCTGCATTCGAAATGTCAAGACATCGTTCCTCGATCGACTTCTGCTGCTTCGTGAATCGGCATAAACAACCATTATTTGATGGCTCTTTATTCAGTCAGTATTATATAAACACCTATATAAATATGCAAATGGCCGAGAATATAGGTCAGTGACTCATATGATATAAGAAAATAATATATTTGACCACAATAAACCCTAAAAAAGATTGTGGAAATTTTTTCCACACTTGGTGTGGCAGACCGCAAAATGGAGACCCCACTTCTGCACACGATCATCTTGTGCATCAAAACTTCCACCAGGCCGGAGGCCGCATTTCCACGTTTCGGCAACACTGCCCTGACCTATTTGACGGCAATATGAATGCCCGGACGCATTTTAGGAATTTGCTGCCCGGACCCGTTGACCAGGAGCGCGTGCGTTTAGTTTAATTATTAATGATAGTATATTATTAGGTTTATATTATTAGGTTTTAGAGGTTATAGTTTCCTAACGTTCGGGATAGGTGTACATAGGAACCAATGTACATTGGACCCGATATAATACCGCATTAGGTTTTGTGAGCTTTAGTATTTTCAGCTTCAGCCAAGATCGTTCGGAGACCGCAAACGTCCACTGAAACTGAGTAATTCCTGAGCCCCCCCCCCCCCTCCTGAAAGGCTTCCCGTCCAAATCTGAATCTCTCGGAAAATTTAATCACTTGTTGCTGCCCACATCCTGTAGCAGTTTTTTTTTTTTTTTTTTTCCAAATCGAGACGGCTTTTTACGTAATTTAGCTAACCAGCCAACCAACAGACATAAACACAATCCGAACTAAAAACTTATCCTCCTTGTCGGAGGCAATAATTCTTACAAGTTCAAGAAAAACTTAGATGGTCTATCAAACGGCAAAGTTGCCTTTTGCTCTTCGAGTTTATAGGTTTAAGAGAAACTGTATTGCAACGTTAAGGCATCATGGACAATATTCATAGTTTTTTCTGACTTTTTATTGTTATTTGTTTACGGTGTGTGCACATTTTCTTGTTTGTTGGTTTTACTTTAGCGTTCATTTTTTTTTTCATTCTCCTGTTGTTACCTGAGGGTATTATAAAGCAAGTTTTTCAGCCTTTATGGCCAGTTTCATGAGAACGTTTGCACGTTTCTAATCACAATAATGATAATAATATCTCCTAAAGACCTTGACAAGTCATCAGCATCAGGAATTAACTATGGTACGAGACTCGTACCCACAACGTCTCATGTCTAGATTGCAATGTCTCCAGTACTGACGATATCTTGATGATGTAAATTGTCGGTTTCTTTGTGGCCATCATACACATTTGACTTTACGACGGCCCAGATAATTCTGTGCATTGTATTCATATTCGGAAGGCAAGTAAATAAATGGCGTTTGGACCCGAAGAATCGTGTCATTCAATCCGCTGTGCTGCAGCAAACACTGAGGAGGTAAGGCCGTGTTTGCAGAACAGAAAGGACAGTTCCCTAATGAAGTTCCCCGCCTGCCTCCCTCCTTCTTTAGACCTGCGGAAATCAGAGGCGCTTCTTAGAGACTGTCAACAAAATTATAATAGCTAAGAATTTTGAATTGTGTTTATGCACATGAAGTAAAGAGGGTTTTAGATTATATTTATTACGGTGATGAAAGTTGCAATGAAATTTCAAGAAGGTAAAACGCAGAATTATTCTGTAGTTGCTTAACGTGTTCACGTTCCACATCAGTGTTACAGCTTGTTTCAAATATATGTCAGTTTTTTCAGTTTTCTTAAAAAGTTATAAATCTAATTAAAGGTTTTATTTTTTACATAATTTGGTTTTCGACATAGATCAGTTAATTTGGATTATAATAATGTTTTAATGAAAATCATTCTCAATTATATAACAGTAATTTATATATATGAACAGATTCCTTCAAGTGGTGTCTCCAAAGGGTGTTACTTACCAAGTCTTTTGGCATGAGCTTGTTACCATTTATTATAAAAGGAACTCTCTCTCTCTCTCTCTCTCTCTCTCTCTCTCTCTCTCTCTCTCTCTCTCTCTCTCTCTATTCAAGTTTCACAACCCATAGCCCTTATTTGGTGGCTTTCTAACATCCTTTTCGTTTGTATATGTTTTCTCGAGTTTTTTCTTCCGGTACTGTATCGCTTCCTATGACTTCAGTCTTTCCTCTTTTCACCTGTCACATCCTTGCATTACCAGCCGTTTTCCTCAGTCATTGTTTTGATTCTTGTGCTCTCTTCTTATCTCCTTTCTTTTAACGATTAACAATTGATAATTATTCACGTTTTTGCAGTAATTTGCTTGCTTAATTATTATTATGCCTTAATTGACCGCCAGCTGCGTCTTTTATTTTCGTGCTTTCATCTCGCCGGGCATTTCTTTGTTTTGCCCATTTTCTTCTATCCCCCTTCCGTTCTTTGCTCCGTGTCCTCTCTTCTCTCTTCTCTTCCTCTCCCCTCCTCCGCCTCTTTCAGCAGGAGTGGCGGCGGCGTCTGCAAAAACCTGAAATTCAGCTTAACACACCCACGCGTTGATCAACAACTGCATTTTCAACTTCCACAGCCTCCGACAGCAACGACAATGACCTCACATTTTCTCATTAATTGTGTCGACCTCACAGTTTCTCATCCCCTCCCGATCCGCAGCGTCTGGGTTTTGTCGTCAGCTGCTGCTGCGGCCGGGGACCCTTCATTTCTCAAAGGGACGTCGGTCCCATTCTTATTGGAGTTCACTTGTCCTGCATAACTCGTCAGTTTTGCTGTGTGTTTTTTTTTCATCTTTCCAATTCTGCTTGTCTCGGTAATGACGTCGTCGGTCTCACATATTATTTTAGCTGTCCTACAAATCTTGTTAATTGTGTTGGCCTGATTTTCTTCATTTTGTAATATCCTGCATTTCTCGTTATTACATTGAATTACCCTGCTTAATTGCGTTGTTCTGCTTGCCCTGTTTGCAAATTATGTCGATCTGCTTCTTTGTTTCATGTGTCCTACGTATCTAGTTAATTTCTTCTCTCTCTCTCTCTCTCTCTCTCTCTCTCTCTCTTGATTATCGATTTCTTGTTGAATAGTTTTTTTTTATCTATTGTATCCAATATTTATAGTCAATTATGTCGACTCCCTTTTTATTAATCTTGTATTTTGTTTAGATACACCAACGTGTTTCTTTTTTCACCAGTAATATAGTTCATTCTTTCTTAAAAATTTAAAATGCGTTAGGTACCTTATTTCTTGTGAATTGTTTTGAAAATCAGTTATTCCTTAGTTTCATCTTTAATTTTCTTGCAAGTCATATTAAACTGAGGTTTTTAATTCAGTTTTAAAGACCTAAGCGTTTTTTATTTATTGTGTTTTATAACTTTTCATTGTGTTTATTGCATATTTTTCTTGTAATGAATTGGATCTAACACTTCTGCTGAGTTCCGTTTTTATTTTTCTGTAAAAGAAAACTGTTGTGCCGGCTTTGTCTGACAGTCCGCACTTTATTCTGTCCGCACTTTTTCTGTCCGTCCTCAGATCTTACAAACTATTGAGGCTAGAGAGCTGGAAATTGATATATTGATCATCTACTCTCCCATCATCAAACATACCAAATTGCAGCCCTCGACCCTCAGTAGTTTTCATTTTATTTAAGGTTAAAGTAAGCCATAATCGTGCTTCTGGCAACGATATAGGATAGGCCACCACCCGGCCGTGGTTAAAGTTTCATGGTGCGCGGCTCATACAGCAGTATACCGAGACCACCGAAAATAGATCTATTTTCGGTGGCCTTGATTATACGCTGTAGCGGGCGTACAGAAAACTCGATTGCGCCGAAGAAACTTCGGCCCATTTTTTACTTGTTTATTCCTGTTTCGTTATTCATCAGGTATGAATGTTATTGTTGGCAATCTTATAATTTGCACCTTTCATCTTGAATTGCGTTGGCATATTTTCTTGCGAATTTTATAGACTAGAATTTTTCATTTATAATTACTATACTTTTCATTAATAGCATCGATTTAGTGTTTTAACTCATATAAATGCTTTATATTATAGCCTACTTTAACTGCTTTGGTCTTTTTTCCAGTAAAAGAAATTACCGCATACTCTCCTGATTTGTTTCTCTGATAACAGTAATATTGCATTTTCTCTGTACGGAACAATTGTAACTATCCCCACATTTTCTCTTTTAACATCATCATCTTTCCTTCTCTTCTTTAGCTATTTCAGAAGTTGATTACTTATTTAGCTATTTTGTTTATTTCCGTTCAACGTATATTTTATCTTTATTTTTGTCGGCTCCTTATTTACTTATAACTCCTTTCTCACAAACACTGGAGTAAAATTTGGCAACCCCGAGCCTCCATTGCAAAAGGCCGTCCACACAGTTTTTGTATGTGGGAAGATTTGAGTCTGTTATGAATGTGGTATGTGATAAATTTTTTACAAATAGATCCCGTATTATGAAGTTAAGAAAGGTTTTACTTTACAGGCTGGTATATTTTCCTTCGGAATATAAAAAAAAAAATAACAAAATGCCTAGAAAGTACGTGATTGTAAACCTACTTTTGAAATGTGTTGACCAAGATTTCATGTTTATTTTTCTAATCGTGTACCATTTCTTCGGTGGCTTGAAAGTAACGCAATATTAAATGTCTAATTATTATCTGAGCGATGCGTTGACCCCGTATTAATTGCCCTCCTTGCGTTCGCTCTCTGCAATTACTTCTTTTTTTCTCGATAGATTTCGCAAGTGTCGCATTGTCACGTTCGACGTATCTGCCTTTCATTTCTCATTAACTGAATCGACCTTACATTGTCTTTTCAATCATCTCACGATCAACCTAGAAATGTGCCATTTTTCCATTAATGCATCAAGTCGTGTACATTTATGTGTAGGCGAATAAGCATCACGTTTTCTTTGAAGAGAGAAACTCAGATTTTCTTTGCAGCATTTTCTTAATTGCGGATGTCTGTTTTCAGTTGTACACTACAGATACATTGAAGTATGAATGCTCTAATCATTAGTGTAGATTCGCTGTGGAGAATGTTGGTGCGTGTCAGTAATTAAAGTCAGAGGCTCAGCGATGAAATTTTAGGTATGATACAAAATTTAAAAACATTGGCATGCCAGTTAATAATATATATTATATTATTTGCTACATTGCCGCACTGCAAGCAGATGGTAATACATTGCAATTTTGCATGTACAATCGCCATTAGCGACCCAGTGCTGCTTATCCATTACGGTGTTTGCATGTTAACAATCTCAATTAGAGTCTGTGCTCATTTTTGTAAAACCTCTTCATCAGGAATTGTTTTATGAAAAACAATTAATTTGGGTAAGTAATCCATTTATGGTGTAGAAATGTTATGATCCTTGTCAATTATCGCTTTGTTTCTTAAGAAAACATTTTACAGACTTGGTTAATAAAATAATCTTTAATTTATATTTCTCTTTATGTGAAGTCTGTGAGAACACAATTCATGTTGATATTATGCTCTTTGATTTTTTTTTTTTTTTTTGAGATGTCACATTTCTATCGTTATTGGCATACTTTTCAAGTTAATTTCTTCAGATTGCATTTCCTCAAAGATTGTATCATCATTGTTCATGCTTAAGGAAAAGTCTCAGCGTTTTCGTAAATGAGCCGACTTCAGAGTTTCCAGTAGTGTGCAATGATTACATTTTTGGTTATCAGTAATCCTTGTATTTTCACACTTTTATTTTTTTTAATTTACAAATGGCATTAGAAACGGGTACTTCAAATAATAATCTCAATCGTTTAGTGACATCAGATTTTTAATTTGTTGGAGATCACTAATTACTTGCAATTAAGTTATCTTCATGTAATTTTATGAATTGCTTAAGCGCGTCTGTTATTCTTTGTAATTCAGTTTCCTTTTCAGAATCTATTGGTTTTACGATATACCGTCTGTAATGAATATGCGATTTTTGATGTTGCTGGTTCTTTGTTGATCCATTTCTTTGTATATGGCTTTTTAATTGTAGAGTTTTATTCTATGCATTTCTTGTAAATGCCATTTTTCTTGTACTTGGTCCTTTTTGTATTTTTGTACATGGTAGATTGAAATCTGAGATTTATTTCTCGAATATTTCTTGTATGTTCTTTTGAGGTTCTTCCTCAGATGTTGCGAAGAGCTGGTGGGTAACTTGAAAAAATTTAAAATATTAAATCAGCAGCTTAATTTCCTTCCATATTGATGTCCTTTCCTAAGATGTCAAACAGTTGTCCGTGCATTAGGAATTGCGGTTCAAGTATGGCTACAGATTCGAAATTTCACGATGTTCCAGTAGTCCCCTCAGTATCTTGCGTACTGGCCAAGATATCCATTGAGAATATCAATGTAAATATCAATATTAAGAAAAATTCCAGACCAAGTAGAAAGCAGTAGAAAGAAATCGGATTTGACATGTCATTGCAAAGTCTTAGCCGAACCATTTTCTCACATGAGAATATTTTGTGTGTGTGTATGTGTATATGTATATATATATATATATATATATATATATATATATATATATATATATATATATATATATATATATATATATATATATATATATATGTATGTATGTATGTATATATATACATATATATGTGTATGTATTATATATATAAATGCGTGTGTGTGTGGTTTGTATGTTTGTGTGTTTGTTTACAGGTGTGCGTCGTTACACTGTACATCAAACCACAACTTGGTTTATTTTTATATTGATATCATAAAAATAATACGGTTTGATCCGTAATATAAAAATTTTTTTTTTATCTATTTTCACGAAACGGTTTTTCTTATCGCCTTCATTTCTAATGTCTTGTATAATTTCCCCTCACCAGTGACCATCATATTACCTTACTCACTGTCAAGTATATTTTCTTGATTAATGCCGTCAGTTTCGGTGCATTATTTTAACGAGCTCGGCCTCATTTCTGTCAAGTGATTGGACTACCTGAGATTAATACCTTCAACAAACAAAGGTTCAAACTTTAATGGCGAATTTTATCAATGTTCCTTTTATCCTGAATTTCGTCGACATAATTTATTCTTAACTATTTCGCCGGAAACAACGTTAAAGAATAAATCGTTTTAATTTTGATAAATCAGTTGTTTTCTCCAGATTTCTAATTTCTGACATCTTTAACCTGGACGGCCCTGCATCTGTTTATATTTGCAGATTTAGGGTTTTGATATCTTGGACATATTTTTGGCTGTCAGAGAAAATTCTGTCTTATCAGGTAATTTATTAGTCATTTATTTTTATAAACATTTTCAGTCTATGTAAATATATCCTGTTCTTTCTTTGGAAGGACCAGTATCCCGTTTGACATTGCTGGCTGACAGTGTGCATAAAGGTAAAAGACATTATTTGCCTGGAGTATGCATAAAAGTCAAAAGCGTATAATATAATATGCAAGTATAGAGTCAGAGGTAGTGAGTCAGAACCTGTGGAGGCCAAGATGTTTTGTTCATGGGTTTCTGCTTTTGTCGCCCGCTGTTACCTAACGGTTCTTTCACACTTTCTACCTGTAAGTTATCTGTTTTCCCTTGTAAATATTCTCGCCGGTTTGCTTTCACCCATCATGTACTCAGCGGCTTCAGTCTTCATCAGAATTTGTTGTCCTTAACAACTCTGGACTTGGTTAACGTCTCTTGCCGCTGGTTGTTTTATGCGGACTCATAATTTTTTCTTCCACCTTTCTGTTGATTGCTTGATACATATTTATTGGTATTTGCATGTAGTCAGTCGTGGAACTCTCATGTTTCTTCCCTGGTCTCGTGCACGTGATGTAGTAGGATTTATTATGGATATCATTGAAACTGGACGTAAACGATTTTGCTTCGATTATGTAAATACAGTGTCCAGTATGCTGTGAACTCTTAGCCACTTTATTCCATAAGTTTTCGATACGTTTTGCACCGAAAGCCTTGAATCCGAATCTTGGGAATGAAGTGAAGAAACTCAACCCCACGCTAAGATGCAACCCAGAATTTAGTGGAAAACGGATAGGTAAATGTTATGGAATCGATAAGTTAAGAAATCATTGCGTTAGGTCTCTCTCTACATGCATCTTTTCGCTAATTTTACAAATATCGTGATGATTGTTAATGACAAATCAAGCAGGAAGCTTGTTTGGAGCGTGCTCAGACTATGGCTGCACCATTGGCTATTTGCCAGATGATGTTGCGTCACTATCTGGGAGATTCTTTGAAAAGTAAGATACCACTGACATTAATATGCAGGTGCTCGTTACTATAATACCTTCAGTTATTGTCTCGTTAGGATTGTGTAATTTTTCGATTATCCCTGTATGCCTCGGTCTTTGAAATGTTACGATTTGCAGTTCATGTAACTAATGTTTGTTTCACGTATTTATTTGTAGTATGTTTTGGCTGTAAAAATGAAAGTTGAAATTAGTCTTCGTCTTGGAAATGGAAAATTTTGTTTGTTTACTGATGCAATTGTTTCATGATATTTTCATTGAGAACAGCGTGAGTAAGCAATAGTGGAAAAAGATATATTGAAATATTAAAGGCGTTTAATAAGTACATCCCCCAGAAGAACGTGCTTACGTCCAAGTGACCAGCATGACTTGAAATTCTTATTTTGTTCTATTTTACCTTTATGCAAAAGTTTTGGGGTTTGAAAAGTCATTTTGCCGCAATAAAAACTTTCCATAACTGCGCTTGGTGGACTCTTACTTTCGAGGAAAGTATCACCGTGATGTGATGGCTCTTTCAGTAAAGATACATTTTAAACGGTTTCCTTATCGCTGCTTAGAGGAATGAGATTGCAGCCACAGCAGACTGCTCTTGTCATTGCACTTCTTTGAGACCATGTACCACATGAGCGCAACAGCTTTAAAAAAAAATTTTTACCTTTACTCTCGTCGCTTTCTAAGATAATAAATATCCTTAACGACTAAGCAAATCTCTAGCTAATTTCTTCTTCCCTTCTCAGGGCAGAGTTCATTTAGTACATGAGGACCTCCTGAAGATTTGTTGCCGCTCGCTGCGAAAAATTTTACGTGACCTGGTGGTGGAAATTTACTTCCTTCTCGAAAACTCGTTTGACAGATGATTAGACGTATTTTTAGGTGTTAAGAAAAATATATTTAATGTTTCTTTATGGCCTTTAAAAGGAGACGTAACGATTTCTCTCTCTCTCTCTCTGTATATGTATATATATATATATATATATATATATATATATATATATATATATATGTATGTATATATATATACATATATATATATATATATATATATATATATATATATATATATATATATATATATATATATATATATATATATATATACTATGTATACATATAATGTGTGTGTGTGTGTTTAAATATCTTTCCTTACTTGGGCAGAAAGCTGGAGACCTTTTCTGATCGAACTTTGTCGTCCGTTGGTATGTATATATTTCAACTATTTATGAACGAATGGGTCATTACTTTACATTTCCTGTTTCCTGAAAACCATTGGATGAATTTCAAGTATTCCTGAGCAATGACGAATCAAGTGTGTTCAAATGGTGAGGAGCGACGCCCCCTTCTAAAAGAATAATTAAGAAATAATGAAAGTAGGGTTTCGTCATTTAAAAATCTGCCTCTCAAGAACCAGTGGCCACGAGTGACTAAATCTGTGTGAAAGTTTCCTTTCGAAGTGCTGATTCAACTCTGTTCAAACCATGGCCCTCTGGTTCTGGATAGGACCATAATATGATTTCAGGTTCTGCATGGGAATATACAGCAAAAAAAACTGAAAATCAAATTCGTTCTCTGAAAACGTACAGGGCAAAGATTGTCAGATTAAAATACAAGCATCCTCTT
The DNA here is from genome assembly GCF_040412425.1 of Macrobrachium rosenbergii. Classification (NCBI taxonomy): domain Eukaryota; kingdom Metazoa; phylum Arthropoda; class Malacostraca; order Decapoda; family Palaemonidae; genus Macrobrachium; species Macrobrachium rosenbergii. The sequence goes on from NC_089759.1 coordinate 23,627,974, forward strand.
ATTCTGTAGATGAATCAGAGCGAATCTTAATAGGAGTCCAGATTTTTACAAGAACTAAAGGGCTGTAGTTTGTCAAATTAATGGGTAAGCATCTTCAGTAGTGTAGACTCAAATTTGGTCAAACCAAGGATACAAGGGATCCCCGAATCAAAACGTAAGACGAGATCGGAGAAAAAAAGCGACAAAGCTGTAGGTATTGAAAAAGCGTCCTCTATTTCAAAAGTAGCGTTGAAAAACGTCAAAAATTTCAAAAATGACATATGGAAAGCAGTCAAAAGAGGAAAAGTAGCATTGCATAAGCAACCAGATTTTAAAAGATTTCAGAGTCTGCGAAAGTAAAAAAAGAAAAATATTTAGAAAAGCAATCAAGTTTGAAAACAAAGTTAAAAAAACAACATTTTAGAACAAGCATTGAAAAAGTTTTTAAAATGCTATTAAAAGGTATCGAAAAATTTTGTAAATAACATAGAAAAAGCAGCAATATTTAAAGCTCTTAAAAAAAACAAAGAAAATTGTAAAAAATACCATTGAGAAAGTAGCCATTACTGAAGAGTGCTTGTGGCATCCCTTGTGCCCCTTGTTGCAGCTTCTTTTCAGCCTTTTACATCAGCTCCGTTCTCGCTTCCTTTTATCAGTGTTTATGTGCAGTGCCTCTAACTTAGTGCAATTGCGGCGTTTTCTCCAAGTGCAATTGCGGTGTTTTCTCCAAGTGCAGTTGCGGCGTTTTCTCCAAGTGTAGTTGTGGCGTTTTCTCCAAGTGCAATTGCGGCGTTTTCTCCAAGTGTAGTTGCGGCGTTTTCTCCAAGTGTAGTTGCGGCGTTTTCTCCAAGTGCAATTGCGGCGTTTTCTCCAAGTTCCACCGTTCGATCCTTGTATTTCATCTCCTGTATTCTCTTTACCTCTTTATCATGATGTCTTAATATCATATTTTGTAAAAAGCACTGAAAAAGCTATCACACTCCAAAAATAACGTTGAAAAGCATCCAACATTTTAGGAATACTATTGAGTAAAACAGTAACATTTATAAAATAAAATAGAAAAGCATTTCATTTTGAAAAGTTTAGAAATTATTGATTTTAATATTAAAGATTAAATAAAAATTCATAAATTAAAAAATAAAAAAAGCATTTAAAATTCTCTTGAAGTACAAGTCAAATTTTAAAAAACAGCCTTGAAAAATATTCCGAAATTCTGAAAATAATTTATAAAATCGAAATATAGAAAATGTGAAAAAAGCATCCAAAATCTCAAAAATAGTGTTGAATTGTCAATCTTTTTAAAATATTAAATAATCAGAAATTATGAAAACTGAAAAAATAAAAAATTTAAAGATAGCAGGATAATGGAATCAAAACTTCAAAAATAGCATTGTAAAAAGCAACAAATGTCAAAAATACCTGTGAAAAAGTATTCAAAGTTGTTAAGGTGCCTTTGGAAAAGCATAAAAATTTTTGAATGTCGAAAAGCAACAAAGTTTAAAGATAGAATTGAAAAGCATCTGAGATTTTGAAAAATTTTAATAAAGCATGAAAAATTCAGAAAATATAATTAATAATCAAGCATTCTTAAAATACCATAGAAATGGCAATGAAAAAACAACCGCGGCGTAAAAATTACAGTTGAAAAGTACCCACGATTTAAAATTAAGCATTGAAAATACAATGAAATTTTAAAAACAGAATTGAAAACGCTTCAATAATTTCAAAATTGCTTTGAGAAAGCATAAAAAATTTTTGAAACGGCATTGGAAAAGCGCCACAATTTTTAAAAATAGCACTGAGTAAGAAAGTTTAAACAAATGAAAAAGGGTCCGAATTTTAAAAATATTATCGAAGTTTAAAAATGGTGTTAGAACAGTTTTTTTATGATAACTAACCATGAAGATATTAATTTAAGGTCCTGTCGCTCAGTAGAACTTGTTGAGAGAAGATGTCTGTTAGTATGACCTGTTGCGATGAAGTGGGTGCTCACATTATTAGCCGAAAATTATTGAGGATTTGATAGCAACTGTGTAGAAGTAAGCCACTAGACTATCACTTCCACGGACTTTTGAAAACTAAACTAATCATTTTATGAGCGAAACCCATTGTAGAATCAAGTAGAACTTACGACTTGAGTGTTACGTTTTTTAAATAACGTTGAAAGTTAATTAGCTTCAGATGAGATCGGTTAAGACATATTTATGATGGAATGAAGTTTCCTACAGATAAACAGACATCATTGAAGGTAATCTTAAAATGGCTAGCTTTCAAATTCTTCTGCTAGAAGTTCGTACATTGCTTTAGTGTGTCTTTTCATAGGAAAGCAGTTGGAAGTGAGGAGTCAAATTTTGTCTAACTAGTTTTTCAGTGCTAGATGATTGCTTTTTATACATGATGCTTAAGACTGTAAGCAGCTTTGTCGAATGCTTACTGCATTTATGGATATGACTTTAACTTGCGTAGCGGACTTTGTGTGTCAGTTATACATATGACTTTAACCAGCTTAGTTGTTTGCTTATTACATTTTTGCATGACTGAAATCAGCTTAGCTGATTGTGTATTTACGCTACTCTGTTTAAGTCAGTCCCATCTCCTAATTGGAGACCTGAGGTTGATGATTCTCTTGACTTTTTCGGATTAGGAAAATGTAAAAGTTTACCATCACTTTCCCAAACATGGCTTTTAACGGAAACTCCGGAAGAAGGCCCTTCATTCAAACGTGGGTCTCAGAGTTTCCTGAGCTTACTCATTCTGTAAAACTGGTTTTTGAGTTTCCATGGGAAGCAGCAGAAAAGGGTTCCTCTGATAACTTAAGAAACCAAGACTTCTCTAATATCCCTGGGAAGAATGCCTCTAATTATTTTGAATTGATTTAATGCAGAAAGAAGGCACACAGCTTTAGCCTATCTCTTGAGACTCCTCGAAGAGGCTGGATCCATTCTGCCAGTCATCCCATGACCTAAACTTGCTGGAGCCAAAGAGAGTTAGAACTGCCTTGGGACTTATTGAGTAGATTCAGTGTGCATTTGGTGCATCGTAGAATGTAAGAGTTGCAGAATGCATTTTTTCATTATTAGAGTAAACCATGTTTAATATTAAAGGCAATCCCTTGGGATTAAGTAGGGAGCCTTGGGTCCAAGTAAGGCTGAAGGGCCCACTTCTGGTGTCTTTCAGGGAAGCTAAGGACGCCACTATTCTGTAGCATGAATCTAACTGGGAAACCAAAGGACTTAGTTTTGTCTTAGGAGAGCCTTCTGCTGAGCGTAATGCAGAAGCCATGGGGAAACTAGAGTTGGGACCCGATGCTAAACTTTAACGACTTTAGAAACTGAAAGGTTGAACTAAGATTTAGCAACAGAGATTGAAGCTAAAACCTTCTAAAAAAGAACAACACTTCTTGACTCGCATACAAATACTGAAATTTTAGGTGTCATCCTACTCTGGTAATTCACTTTTGAGAAACATATCCGGTCTATCCCTTCAGCAGTTTAGCAAAAAAATGAATGGACTGAGGATGTCTTACAAGATTTTCAGAGACCGCCTCTTTCCTATAGAGATTATTTCTTTTATTCTGCTGTATTTTGCAAATTGCTCTTCGGTTTGGTCTTCGTTAACTAACTCACAATTTAAATTGTTGGATAAACATTTGATTTCCTTTAAATATTCACTCCAGATTTTAGCATTAATATTTGTTACCGTCGTTCGATTAGCTCATTGCATATGTTTATTTAAAAAATCGTAATTCTTAACATCTTTTGTATTCAAATTTTTCCAGACAGTAGTATATGGGATATGAAGCTATTCCTAGTACTCTTGCAATTTCTTTCATCTTGTTCAAACCACACAGTTCTTGCAAGTTGTATTTTGGGTCTAACCAAACTATGCGAAGATCTTTTTAGTTATGCTTTTGAAACGTTTGAACTTCAAAAGTCCAACTAGGCACAAATATCTTTTTGTTGAGCAAACTTACATGAATCTCATTTCATAGTTTTAATTGTTTTTCTATCTTTTTTTTTTTTTTTCATTGTTACTTCTCTTAAGCAGTTCATTCTTCTGTTGTATTGCTTTTTCTGTGCTGGGCTTCTTTCCTTAGTAGAGCCCTTGGACATGTAGCATTGCCCTTTTCAAAAATAGGGTTGCGTCTAGGCTAATAATAATACAAAGACTTTACCAAGCCTCTCATTTCTTATTCCAAACTGATTACGTGTGACGTGAATGCACATGACTTCGCACACACCTTTTTAAGGAAACACTTCAAGTACATGCACTTAAACTAATGCAGATTACCTACTTACAGTGTGGTTTACTTATGCTGAATTGTTTTGCTCTTGAGGTACTCATGCAGCAGGTACTTGATCTTAGGAACAATATTGAATTCTGACAAGTGTTAGAAGTTTGACGCGAAGAAGCAGTATAAAATTATTCCCATTAAAAGTGTTGTAATACTTGCAAGATGAGCCAGCAGTCTTTATCCCAGAAAACTGACTATTTGGTGCTTTGACATCTTCATTTGTTATCTTCAAAAGGAGTTGCTGATTTTTTACCCTTGCGAGTTCTGTAAACAGTTGCAGCGCTAGACATGTGCACGCTAACACTGTATGTATTTTATCATATTTTAGAGTTCTCACATTAATACTTTTCTTGCCAGTGTTCACACTACGATTATTTTTATTTTAGCTTTAGTTTTACACCGTTTGTCAAATTCTGCAAAGGTAATTTGGTGCATAAAGCTACACGGAACGCGCCCGCTCTCGAGTGCTTGCATAACTCATACACGCACATACATGTAAGTGAATATATGTATATATATGTGTGTGTGTGTGTTTGTTTGTGTAAGTGAATACATGTATTATTACCTATATTAGGAAATTTAGGATGCACAAAGCAATTCATCTTAATCTTAACTAGCGAGAATTAGTAACAGGAACTTCGCGAACCGTTTCACACATTTAAAACGTAGGTTGTTGGTTTCTGTCGTATAGGTCGTTTCCTAATACCTCCACTCAATTTTCTTGATGCAAAGGTTTCTTAGGAGGTATCACTTATGAATAAAATTTAGTGTTGCATGTTGCCTGTTTCGTACACACTGAGACTTCCGGATATAAAGTCTAGCGGAGTTTGAAGAGATGAAGAGGGGGCTTCTTTTGTTGCAGATGAAGTCTCTCGTCAGTAATAGTATAATGGGGATTTAGTCGATGATTGAAGGCTTCGAATTTTATAACGTCATAACCTAGTAACTAAGGACTTTTTGCGCTGATTTTTCAGAAGTGTTGAGAAAAGTAAAGCTGTAGTCATTCTAGTTGTTGAAATGGTTCCATACGAGCTGTATGGATACATGAAAGAAGGAAATCGTACTGAGGTAAGAAAAACTTTCAGAAATGAATTAATCGTACAATATCTTTATATATATATATATATATATATATATATATATATATATATATATATATATATATATATCGTGTATGTTTGTATATAATATGACATTAAACTATTAAACTTTTTCTAAGAGTTAAGCAATTCATGAATATTTTTTTTTGCAGTGTCAGGTCGTTTTTTTTATAATTGCCGTTGTATGCTTAAAGTTCTCAGTGGTAATGACCAAGCCTCCCCAAGGCCATGGTATATATTTACAATAATTAGCCCAAAACCACGCAGTACAGTTATTGGCCAATACCAAATGGTTGTCGTAATGTATAGGACAATACTCGAATAAGAACAGAGTGATATTACTACATACCATGTGGCCTTGTAACTCATGTCTTTGGTTCTTGTTACCATGTTTGCTTTTTCCTGGAAAAAAAAATCGTAATGAGTGGGATGCATTGTTGGAATTGTATCGTAATCGAAAAACGGGATTTTTGGAAGGTGTGGCATTCGTAAATTAGTAAATTAATTGCCAGTAAAAAGTTTTCATTCCAACAATTTAGCAAACTACAGGTAAGATAATGAAAGTGTAATTGGTTTTTGGAAAGGACAGTGTAGGCATCTTTTGGATTTAGAAAGAAATATTACCTGAGGAATGGCACAACCTTCCAAAGCCGAGCTCCACTTCAGGTGATGTTCGTGGCTGATGAGATCGACAAATAATCACGCTAATGATGTTGATGATCCTTATTATGATGAGTCAGTTGCCTGGTGTGCATCACCAACGCCATGATGTGGGAGCAGAGGTTTGTCGCTGTCCCTGTATGGATATATGCTGCAGCTAATGAACTTCAGGTTGGATGGCGGACCCGCGCGCTCTTTATGGTCACGATATCTCTTTGTGAGGCCCTTAAGGTGCCGCTCTCCTTTTCAAGTCGGGCATTTTTCATATCTCCCTTTTTTGGGCCTTTATATGGAATCGCCCAACTATGTGATATCTCGTTGCTAAGCTGGGTACGAATTCTGGTATTGTGAGGTTTCACGCTTCCATTTTTTCCTCTTCCTTTTTATAATTGCTCATTGTGCTGGTTAGTTGTAGTGAAAAAAGTAATTTCCTTTTGCTCTCTTATCAGTATTTGCTTTCTTTTCGTTACAATTCTTATTTACATAATTTACATGTTTTGTTTCAGTTGAGGTAGCTTTGTCTGAACTGATGGTAGTTCTCTCTCTCTCTCTCTCTCTCTCTCTCTCTCTCTCTCTCTCTCTCTCTCTGAAACAGACAAAAGATTGCTTGTTACTGATGTTAGGAGTCTGCTTTTAATCCCTCTCCGGTGAAGGGAAGACTAATGAAGAGAGTGACGGAGAAGGGAGGAGGCAGAAGAGAAAAAGAGACCTTCTTAAGATTCCCTTATGACGTCACGCAATCCCCTAGAGCTTGACTTGCATTATGCAAATTTCTTGGTTTCAATTAACATATTCATATTTGTCATCATTATCTCGCCATTAGATTTATTTTTCTTTAATCAGAGATGCGCCCAGAGAGCAGGATCTCCCTGTTTCTGCTTGCCTAATTACACCTTTCGCACCGTCTTTTTCTTTTTAATGTTGTTTGGGCAGACTAGATTTGTCAGCATGTTGATGAAGATGAAAGGTTTCTCTCTGTTACGATACATTTTTATTCATTTACTCTCGCTGGTTATTTATTAGAGACTCTTTCTGTATCTTGTTTATGTGCAGTCATCTTTTATGCCGAATTTCTTTAATTTATGCTGTTGCTCTTGATTTCTCAAAAGCATTTTAAACGTCTGGAGTAAGGCACGGGTAACCAATTTCCCGGTGATGTTTTCACCTCTGTTATCTTATGGTAATACTTTTCACTTTTTTGTGTTAAGGTCGCAGTATCTATTTTGTTCCCCATTTCTCTTAAAGCGCTCAAGGACTCTGCTCTCTTCCAACTCTCGCGCCAGTAATCCACTTGAGTCTGCCCCGTCTACTGTACGTTCTTTACCATACGGTTCTAGTCTACTCCTCTGTTCTGTCTTTACCTTCCGTCTTCTTCAGTTTGTTCTCGTTCCACGTCATATTTGTTCTTCATTGGCGTATTTTCTTAAGCCTAAACGACTTATTTTATTTCCATTTCTGAGCCACCTCGCTTATCCTCTTCTGCATTTTGGGAACTAAAGTCAGTTGCAAACACTGGAATAACACATAAGTTCAGATTACTTCCATGTCATGAATTTTTCTTTTTCATTTTAAGTTTTTTTTTTTAATTTTGGTTAGAGTGAGGGTTACTCGCCTGACTGACAACGCTGATCTCACATCGCTGCCGCAAGGTGGCGTTCTCTCTCTCTCTCTCTCTCTCTCTCTCTCTCTCTCTCTCTCTCTCTCTCTCTCTCTCTCTGTCAAGTTTTCTTTATTTCAGTTTAAACGTTTCATTTTAGCCCCACAGGTATAGTTTTTCAATAATCTTAGAATTTTATTACTACTGGGAGTATTCAGTTAGCCAGATTAAAAGTTAAACAAACACCTGTTAACTGATGACTTATTTTATGACTGGAGATTGTGTCCACTGAGGAGAAATTAAATTCCACCTTATAACACTTGTTTCGACAAAGGTCTAGATTGCATGCACTGGCTCTGAATAGAATTAGTATAATTTCTACAGGTTTTGAGTTCTGTGGATTTTACACAAAAAACAGTAAGTGTTGTTCATTCAACGGCATGATATTTCTTTGCAAATCAAGAGGTTTACTCCAAGTTTATTTTTTACTGCAGTTTTGCTAAGATAAATCCTAAGAGATGTTTTTAAAGTTTTTCGAATTTTTCGCTCCAGTCATTTCGAACACATTTTTTTTTCTCTTGGTTGGGTCAACTAGAGAAGCATTTCTGATATTATTTTAGTGTGTATGAATATTATAAGTCATTTCCTATTTTTCCATTCTCAGACTAATGACAGTCAATTTGGACTCTCTCTCTCTCTCTCTCTCTCTCTCTCTCTCTCTCTCTCTCTCTCTCTCTCTCTGCTGGTGGTAACTACCCTTTCTCGTACTTCTTTTCATATACTTTGCCAGTTTTTTCCAGCAAATCTATTAAATTCCTTCTCGCTGCAGAAAAAGGCGACCACATTTAGAAATTGATTTCCCAATTTCTTGTCGGTGGCAGTATCTGTCTGCATGCCTGCCTGTCCGCCTCAGACCCCATGGGCTTATGTCCATTTATTGGGCCCTGGTTAATGTCCTGAGTGTTTGGGTGTTGTGCAGGTTGTCGGGGGAGGAAGGGGAATCGGGGGAGGGGGGGGGGAGGATGGTGAGAGGGCAGGTCTGCAACAGCATTAGCAGACGACAGCATGGGGGCGGTGCGGCGGCGCACTTGATGATGTCATAGATTAAATAGTGGCGAGTGAGGGATTATGGCTGGTGGGTTGGCACTTTCATTTCTCTTATATTCACTTTTGAATCTCTGAGCCGACTAGTGAAGAAGTGGTTTCCCCTCCTCCGCTTTCTCGGCGCAAGTTCTGCTGAAATACTTAGTAGCGAAGTTTTATATCCGGGTGTAGGTCTCGCTCCTCCTACTCCACGTCGGTCGCCGTCTTTCCTCCTCCTCCGCGTCGTCCTCCAATTAGTTACAGGGAAATCAGGATCCACAGATGATTGGTCTAGCTTCTTTTGCCATTCTTATCCCCCATTACCTCTCCATCGTTCACCCCCGAACTTCCCCACCTGCCATCGTCCTCAGCCTGCGAACGAACGAGCTGTGTGTGTGTGTGTGTGTGTGCTTGCATTCCTGCGTTGGTAACCTTGTGCATTTGTAGGAGGATCATGCACGGGCCTGTTTCCATATGAGGTTGGCGTCCCTCCCTTGCCACCATCACGCTCAAAATTCCTAGATTTAATTGCTTTGCAATTGCTGCTAATCATTCAGCTGTCAGGTTCTTTTCCTAATGACCCGTGGTCATACAAGTCACTGCAAATGACTAAAGGGAACGAGGACTGTTCCATCTCGGACGTATATGTTTGGACGAAGGAGGAGGAGGTGTAGAAAAAAAAAATAAAAAAGGAAAAGAAAAAAATTACCCCGCAAACTTAATCAGATTGATCCTAAGACGTTGGCCAGACGCAGGCAAGCAAAGCAGCTCTCTTCTAGTCCTTTCTCTCAGGGACAAGTAACCACTAAAAGCGTGCCTTCATTCAGACACACTTAATTATGATGTTTTATCATTCCGATTTGCATAAACTTAGGGTCCTGTGAAGGAGTGTGTTTGTTGACGTTGTTTTCCATGTTGAAATTAAATATGCGAATATGAATAATAATTCGTTTGAAGGGAGGTTAAGGACATTAATTTGTATTTCCTCTGAGAACACAACCAGAATGATTAATGATAGGATCTCTCTGAGGTATACGTTACTGAAAAACTTACAAGACTGGATTCGGATAGGTTGCTGTAGTTTTGTTCTTCATTTGTAATTCACATTTATCGATTCTGTTATCGTATCTGCTATTGGAGGAATTCATATATGCAAATAACACTATAAAAGTCTTCGCTAGTTACTCATTTTATTTAGGGGTTGGGCCATATTTTTACATTTTTTTTCTCTTGTTATATTTGCAAAAAGCTTACAGTTCTGACAACCAAGTGACGTCCCAAGGTTCTGCATAGCTTGCTCCTTTGCGCAGCCATGCTTTAAATCATGAGTTTGTTTTCACGTTTAATTTACATATCAAATTTTTTCAACGGTGACTCCACGGCCATTGGTTTTATAGTATTTTGTTTCCACATGATTATCTCTCAAAAACCCTCTCATTATTAATAATTATTATCATTATATTGCAGTGGCTCTTATGGATGTTGCCGTCAGTGGCGTTTGCACCTTAGAGAGAGAGAGAGAGGGTGTCCAAATTGACTCTCATTAGTCTGAGAATGGAAAAATAGGAAATTACTTATAATATTCGTACACACCAAAATAATATCAGAACTGCTTATCTAGTTGACCCCAACAAGAGAAAAAAAAAATATGTTCGAAATGACTGGAGCGAAAAATTCGAAAAACTTTAAAAACATCTCTTAGGATTTATCTTAACAAAAATTACGAAAACAAAATATGTTTTCGTAATTTGATGCGGGTATCTGTGCCACAATTAGGGACTGGTGAGTTGTCACAGGTGGTGGTGCATTTAATTGCCCTACGTCGGGTCTTGACCATACAACCAGTGTTCCCAAATTTTTGGCTGTTCCTTTGACCACATACCATGACCTTCCACGCAGCCATGGATTTGAATTTCCTTGCTAAGGGATACATTCAGACAAACATGTTTTTTTATGTTTAACTTACATGTTATATATATATATATATATATATATATATATATATATATATATATATATATATATATATATATATATATATATATTGATTTGTAATTTTAAATAATCAAATGTCTCCCTATATGTACGTGCATATATATATATATATATATATATATATATATATATATATATATATATATATATAATACGTGTGCGTGTGCATGTATGTGTGTGTATGAGGGGAGCCCAGTTTAAACCCTTGTCGAGAACAGGTGGGTGGGGGAGTCCATTAATAACCCAGATGGGCCTCGGTTTACTTAAGGTGCTGTCATACGGCCACATTTTCTGGCATCTTATGTCATCTTGATTAACGAGTTTGCCCAAAGAAAGCCAGTTCAGTTTACACGGGAAGAATTGTGGTGGAATTCTTCCAGATACATTCCACCAGTTGCAGCAATACAAATTAAATTAGCACAACATTAGTGTGGTTTACTTCGTGTGGTAGTGTTGCATTACATAAGATATTCTG
>NC_089759.1:23644156-23699156 GCF_040412425.1 Macrobrachium rosenbergii
TTGGTAACAAGACATTGCCTGTGGATTTTGAGGAGTTTATTGATAATGGGAAAGTGCCTCTGGTTTTGGGTAGTTTATTGATAACAGGAAAGTGCCTCTGGATTGAGAGTATTTTATTTGTAACGGGAAAGTGCCTCTGGGTTTTTGGGAGTTTTTTGATAACGGGAAAGTGCCTTTGGATTTTGAGTAGTTTATTGATAATGGGGAAGTGCTTCTGGATTTTTGGTAGTTTATTGATAACGGGAAAGTACTTCTGGATTTTTGGTAGTTTATTGATAATGGGAAAGTGCCTGGGGATTTTGGTTCGTTTATTGATAATGGGAAAGTGCCTATTGATTTTGGGTAGCTTCTTGATAACGGGCAAATGCCTCTGTAGTTTTGGGTAGTTTATTGATAACGGAAAAATACCTTTGGATTTTTGGTAGTTTATTGATAACGGGAAAGTGCCTGTGGATTTTTGGTAGTTTACTAGTAACAGAAAATTGCCTGTGAATTTTTTGTAGTTTATTAATAACGGGAAAGTTCCTTGGATTTTGAGTAGTTTATTGGTAATGGGAAAGTGCCGCTGGATTTTTGGTAGTTTATTGATAACGTGAAAGTGCCTCTGGATTGTTGGTATTCTATTGATAATGGGGAATGTGGCTGTGGATTTTGTGTAGTTTATTGATAACGAGAAAGTGCTTCTCGAGTTCGGATAGTTGATTGATATCGGGAAAGTGTCTGTTGATTTTATGTAGTTTATTGATAACGGGAAAGTGCCTATGGATTTTGGGTAGTTTATTGATAATGGAAAAGTGCATCTGGATTTTGAGTAGTTTATTGATAACGGGAAAGTGCATCTGGATTTTGGGTAGTTTATTGATAACGCAAAAGTTCCTGTGGATTTTGAGTAATTTATTGATATCGGAAAGTGCCTTTATAATTTGGGTAGTTTATTGATAATGGGAAATAGCCTCTGGAATTTGGGTAATTCATTGACAACAGGAAAGTGCCTCGGCATTTTGGGTAGTGTATTGGTAACCGGAAAGTGTCTGTGGATTTTGATTAGTTTATTGATAACGGGAAAGTGCCTCTAGATTTTTGGTAATTTATTGATAACAGGAAAGTACCTTTGGATTTTGGGTGTTTTATTGATAACGGGAAAGTGCCTATGGATTTTGAGTAGTTTATTGATAACGAAAAAGTGCCTCTGGAATTTGGGTAATTTATTGATAATGGGAAAGTACCTCTGGAATTTGGGTAGTTTATTTTGAGTGGTTTATTGTTAACGGGAAAGTTCGTCTGGAATATGAGTGGTTTACTGATAACGGGGAAGTGCCTCTGGATTTTGGGTGGTTTATTGATAACGGGAAAGTGCCTCTGGATTTTGTGTAGTTTATTGATAACGGCTAAGTGCTTCTGGATTATTGGTAGTTTATTGATAACAGGAAAGTGCCCTGGATTTTGAGTACTTATAGATAACGGGAAAGTGCTTCTGGATTTTGTGTAGGTTATTGATAATGTTAAAGTGCCTGTGGATTTTGGTTAGTTTATTAATAATGGGAAAGTGCCTGTGGATTTTGAGTAGTTTATTGATAACGGGAAAGTGCCTGTGGATTTTGAGTGGTTTGGGGTAGTTTATTGATAACGGGAAAGTGCCTCTGGATTTTTGTAGTTTATTGATATTGGGAAAGTGCCTGTGGATTTTTGGTATTGTATTGAGTAGTTTATTGATAACGGGAAAGTACCTGTGGATTTTAGGTAGTTTATTGATAACGGAAAAGTGCCTGTTGATTTTGGGTAGTTTATTGATAACGGGAAAGTGCCTGTGGATTTTGAGTAGTTTATTGATAACGAAAAAGTTCCTTTGGAATTTGGATAATTTATTGATAACGGGAAAGTGCCTCTGGAGTTTGGGTAGTTTATTGATAACTGGAAAGTGTCTTTGGATTTTGTGTAGTTTATTGATAATGGGAAAGTGCTTCTGGATTTTTGGTAGTTTATTGATAACGGGAAAGTGCTTCTGGATTTTTGGTCGTTTATTGATAATGGGAAAGTGCTTGTGGATTTTGAATAGTTTATTGATAACAATGAAGTACCTGTGGATTTTGGGTATTTTATTGATAATGGGAAAGAGCCTCTATATTTTGGTTCGTCCCATTTTCCAATGTAAAATTATTATGAGGACAAGGATTCAAAGTTGAACTTTTAGTTAACATCCCAAAACCAAGAATGTCAGCGAACAGCAACTCAGTATTCAAAACGCAACTGTAATTTTGAATATTTTCTTATCTGCTTGTTAGATGTTTTCGAATCTTTCTTTTAATGAGCTTGATCATAAATGTAGAATATCCTTATTAAATCTCAGGCGCATTAAATTGACCTCAGGTGTTATGTACTCGCTCTGGATGACCAGTTGCGTATTACGATTAAAATGCTTTGGTCAGGATTCGTTAAAGTAAATTCATTAAAATATTACTATTTATGATAATGATATTCAATATAATATGGGACGTTTACAACTGGCTGTGGTTTTTGTTATTAGGACAATATTTACATACGGTTCTTGCAAGAGAAGTTGATGAAATAGGGAAGGCTGATATGGTAGCTGCTATTTTGAAGATTAAAATCCGTAAAAGCGAAAGTTCTTTAAAATCATTCATCAAATTAATATTTAAGGTGAGAATTTATGTCGTACGTTTATTTTTTGTATATTTCGTATTGTATGCCATTTCTTATACTATAATGAACAAATATGTTATATTTGTTATAGTTGTAAAGGAGGTAATTTCTCTCTCTCTCTCTCTCTCTCTCTCTCTCTCTCTGGGTGGCTGAGAAATCCACCACGTTTGTAATGCCCGAAGAATATAGATGCAGGTTATCAGGGCATTACTGGGTAGAGTTTATTGCACTGTACTTCAGCTGGATGAACTTACAAGTTTCCCTGCTGTGGAAAAGCCAAAAGATAAAAATGTAGGAATGTTAAAATCATCATATATACAGAAGCCGTATGATATACATTTTCACTGGTTTCATAGTTACGAATCTCGGTAATGCAAATGAAATATCCACAGAATCGGTCGAATGCAGGAGAGTAACAAGCGCAGTTCTCCAGGCACGTACCGATTCAAGTAGCCAGATTATGTCTGGGAAGCCAAGTACAGATTCGTCCGTTCAGAGTTGAGTAAAATCTATTCTGAGGAACTTAAGCATCTGGTGCTATTATAAATATCGACTCAAAATGTCTATGAGCTGTTTGTCTAAAGGGTACAGAGAGGTGACTAGAATATCATGTAGTTAGAGGAAATTATTAACTTAAAAATATTCATACAAGAATCAGTTGTTTCTTCCCAAGGATTTTCGAAGACAGGCACCATTTTATAGCTCCATTTTATGTGTTTTATTTTCTTTTTATTTTCCGTGATGCTTCAGCTAGCTGAGCTGTTTGAAGTAAAGAAAATAGATTCGAAGGAAGCTGTAATGGATCTTAAATGAAAAAGAAATTATGTTGAATAGATCAAGATGATAAATTGAAACGATAGGGATGAGTAGAATGTATGACAACATATTGTAAATAGAGTGGAAGGGATCAGCATCACTGTGAAATGAACTGAGAAGCGACTGTTTTATTTCAGCGATTATGTATTTTCAAAATAAAGACAATATTCCTTGAATATTTACATCTCAAATACGGAATATTAACTAGCAGAATTCCATTGTCAGCCCTCATAAATTATAAAGCAAAAGGCAGTCTTAAGCCTCTGAGGAATGATCTTGTAAAAAGAAAGATTCCACACAATTTAGGAGGGAGGTCTATGGCAGAGGTGACTGTCTCAGTGTCTCAGTCCAAGTTCTTATGTAATCCAGTTAATGCTAAATGGAAACAAGACAGTTTAAAAACTTTTACATGATAAAAACAAAGACAATTGACAAAAACATTGAAGAGTGTAAAATGGGAACTCTTCAAAAGGGAAGGGCAAATATATATATGTATATATATATGTATATATATATATATATATATATATATATATATATATATATATATATATATATATATATATATATATATACTCTGTATATTTAATTATTTGAATATTAAGGCTGACATTGTTAAAAGTATACCTTAGTTTTACCAGACCACTGAGCTGATTAACAGCTCTCCTAGGGCTGGCCCGTACATCAGAAGTTCTCAGTAAGTGATGATTTATCTGGAAATGATAAAAAATCATCGATTAAGTAAACACAACGCAATGGATATTGATTGAGAGAAATTAAATAGTGTTACTCCCGTGAGCAGAAGCTTTTGAATAATTCTAATATTTATCTCAACACTTTCATAGAAAAATAATCTAAAGTGTAATGTTATGTGTATCTGTTTATCGTTAGTTAAATGAGGTTTCAAGAATGGAAGTGATTGACTATGAAATATGTGTTTTAATTCGCTGTCGTCTCTATTTGCCTTTTGATTTCGGTCATTCATTACAAGTGATTCGATACTGTCACGCCTCCTAAGATATGTAATAAGTACATGAATACGCTTCTTTGTTAGCAAATTGAATGGTACATGAAAGACGCTTCATACGTCAAGTGACGAGGTTAAATGTTACGTCCCTAGATATCTCAAATTTCAGGTTCAGTAGAACCATACAGAAACATTTCTCCTTTACAAGCATCTTTATCTGTTTCCCCTTTGTTGATTAATCAGCATGAAAAGTCTTTCAGGAAGGTACCGCGTACAGCATTACTACAGAATTCAGTTGATGCCTTAGGTTTAGATATGAGGTAATAGTTAAGCTTAACACAATACTGGGGAGTAATTAAGCTTAACTTAATACTAGGGACCTCGTAGGGGGGTAGTGCCATCAGTGCAACTCATGCGGTGTACTGTAGGTATTATTAACTTACTTTGCAGCGTGAATTTGGCCCCCAGCTGCAACTCCTTTCATTCCTCTTACTGTACCTCCTTTCATATTCCTTTTCTTCCATCATACTTTCCACCCTCTCCTAGCAATTGATTCATAGTGCAGCTGCGAGGTTTTCCTCCCGTTACACCTTTCAATCCTTTTACTGTCAATTTCCATTTCAGCCCCGAATGACATAACATGTAATCTGTTTATGTCAGCTTGCATTTTTCTTTCATTTGTATTCAACATTCGCACTTCACTTTCCGTAGGGAGCCTTATCTTTGCAATCCCTTGTATACATCCCATCTGTACTTTCATTGACACTCAGGTTCAACTTTTTCCACTTACTAACGCTTCCACCCTTTTACCAGTCTCTGCGCCTTCTCATCACTGTGGCAGCTGACTTTAATCCACAAGCAGTAGTTAGCCAGAACACACTACATTCATGACACCGTCTCTGATCCCACGAATTTCCCTATACATTTGCCCTTTCTTTTGACTCATCTCATCACTTCATTCGTAATGGAGACATACATCCTTTGTCAGAACCAATTCTACACAAAAATGGGGTCAGTCTCATTCCTTCATATTCCAACACAAACCTTGGTTTCACAAATAAAACTTCTTGCTGTTGCTAACAAATTACCTTTGAGACCATACGTCCTCAGCACCCAGCACTTATCATATCTTTTTGTTGCATAATTAGGCCCGAGTTCGACTCTCCGGCCGGCTAATGAAGAGTTAGAGGAATTTATTTCTGGTGATAGAAATTCATTTCTCGCTATAATGTGGTTCGGATTCCACAGTAAGCTGTAGGTCCCGTTGCTAAGTAACTAATTGGTTCTTAGCCACGTTAAATAAGTCTAATCCTTCGGGCCAGCCCTAGGAGAGCTGTTAATCAGCTCAGTGGTCTGGTAAAACTAAGGTATACTTAACTTATGTGTTGCATAATAATCTTGTCCTTAATAAGGTATGGCACGTATAACTCTCAAAACTCTCTCACAAATTTGTCACAACAAGCACATGATCCGCTTATTCTCTTCTCCTGTCAGTCCTTCTGCTACCTTCCATTCTTTCTCGATCAAAACCCTTTTCTGAAGCCATCTAAGTATGTAAAGGAATGTCATGTTCTGTAATGCTTTTAGAAGGAAAAGTTATCTCATATTCATTCTTGTAGGTTATTTCTTTCCTATAGACAACCTGACACATTTGGTCAGCTACTTAATTACACACCTCCGCTGTGCTGTGGCCCCTTATGAATTCCTGCCACTTTTTCATTCTTCAACGTTTAATTTAACCATTAACAGTCGCTTCCACTGTCCCAAAATTCCATGAACCCATTCCGTTATTTCAGAATTCAGTTTTTTTTTTTTTTTTTTTTTTTTTTTAGTCTGCTTTCAACAACGCTTCCAACTATTCAGTCTATCAACAGAGGACTGCATTCTTTTCAGATTGCATCTCACGATTTGCACAACGTCTGTATCTCCTTAGTCCACTGAATGTACTTACTCAGAGTCAGCGTTGTATTTCAGTGCTTTCCAGATTCCTCCCCTTGCTTGAATGATTACTCCACGTTATTTGTTTTATATGCTACTGCATTATCATCATCTTTTGGGTATGATAAATTCACTTCAGTCATTTTTCTTTTCCTGTACTAGGCTTCTGCACTGTCTTATCCTCTATTTGCTTTAATTTTTATATATATATATATATATATATATATATATATATATATATATATATATATATATATATATACATATTTATATTTATATATATATATATTATATATGTATATAGCAATAAATAGCAGTGAAGAAACCAATCCAAAGTTATGTAACTATACAAATATATTTAAAAATACAAATAAACAGAGAGCTTTCGAGACACTGTGCGATTTTCGACTCTCTGCATAGTTCTATTTTTAACCATATTTGTACAGTTGCATAACTGTGGATTTGTTTGTCCATTTTAAGACTAGTGCAACTATGAGTGTCTCTTAATTGTATATAGTAGTTTTAGTTGGGGAGAAATGGTTCAGTTTGTGGCTATAAATATAATCAAGACAAATTGAGTTTGATAAGAAATATGTGTGGATAGCATGAGGAGATGATAGATGAAGGATGGGCGAGAGTAAAACTTACTGAATTGGACATGGGTTTATGAGGAATTTTTGCAAATATAGGCATAAAGGCAGAAGGAACAAAAGAAGAAAGTGGTAGGATTATGAAATTAGAAGTTTAGTAAAGGAAAAAGAAGACTGCTTGTTATGCAGCTGCAGAATAAAAAAAATAATCGAATTGGTGTGTACAGTAGAAGGTGAATAGGGTGGTCAATGAGAAAGCCAGTTAAATCTTGGAGTATAAATTTAGAACTTGAAATGGATGGTAACGATGACGATGATGATGAAAATAAGGAGAAGAATAAAGCCGTACTGAAGGCAAGTGAAAGTAAAGCAAAAAGATCTTGAGCAAATAGATCTTAAAATTAAAAGATGCAAATGAGAGACGCTATCCGATGAGAATGCGGTTCTTCGTTGATAAGGTGATTATTGTGGAGAATTCTTGAATATGAAGAATGCATGCGAGATATCTGAATAATGCAAGAGTGCAAGTGATGATTTTACTTACTGAACTGACTTGCATATATAAGGACGTTAATTAAAAGGGTAAAAAACAAAAAGATTAGGTACAGTTAGGGGTTAATGGAATCACAAGAAAAGTCCTCCAGTACTTTGGCTAAAGCGTGATGAAATGGCTTATCAGAATAAATGTAGTATTAGATGATGGAAACTTTCCAAAGGAATGAGTGCGAAGAATAAGTATTCCATTAAATTTAATGGGATCAGTGATGTAGGAGGCTCTAAGAAGTATAGGCCAAAACATTGCTCCATATAAGTGAAAGGAGTTTAGTTGGATATTGACAGAGAAAGTAAAATAATAACAGCAGGATGTAAAAGAACGAGTAGTCTTGATATTTAAAGGAAAAGACTGTGTAGATCAGGATGCTTATGATGCAGCTAGAAAAAGCTGTTATGTTAAAATTCAGGGGCAGCTGGTAAGAGCAGGTAGTTTTGGAGTAAATTGCTAATGGAAGGATAAGAACAGTGGTGAATCACAGAGTAGGTGAGGTAACAAAAGTAGCATGACATGTGCAAAAGGGGCGAAAAAAAAGAAGAGAATTGGGGTGTGTGTGAAGGCAAACCGTGGAAAATAAGAAAGCCATCTTTCCTTCTTAGAAACTAAGTGTGAGTGAGGAATGTGAACCCCCCAAAAAATAAATAAAGGAAGCTGTTTGGAATCAATAATTCACTTAGCAAGAGTGGAGTAGGAAGAATTGACCAGATGCAAAATGTGAGGGCACTAAGAAGAAAAACTGCTCCCGTAGTTGAAAAATATATCGGTTTATAAGGTGGGATATCCATGTGGTTAAGATTGGTGAATGAAACGGGTGCGTAATTCGGAGCTGTTGGGAAGGAGGGGGAGATTTAGATAGTGATGCCTATATTGTGTGGTAGACGGATATTTAGCCGTCTACCACACAGAGCACAAGGTTGTGCACAGTATGAAGGTGAGTGACGCAATGTGTGCAATGAGTTTCATGATGCCCCTTATGTAGATCTGTCAAGTGACTGATGTGGAAGTTTTTTGCGATATTCATCTTTTATTTGGTAGTTAGAGGATGAAAGCGAAATTGACTGTTGTGCAATTTTTTTGCAGCCACCCCATAATAGGGGCTATATACAGTATATGTAACATATATTTATATATATATATATATATATATATATATATATATATATATATATATATATGTGTGTATATATATATACACACAGTATGTATGTATGTATGTATTATATAAACACACACATATACATAATAGCCTACATATGTGTGTATAAGACATTAATGATTTATGATTCTCTTGTTTTCTGAGACGTACAAGGTTTTTTTGCCGTTGAGACGGTAATTGTTCTTACACTCACTTTTGCGTCTTTTATAATGACGATATATCTTGACTGAACAGAGATTGGATAAGTCAGTGTTTGCATTGCTTAGAGAAAGGAAGCAGATTTCATGACGAACCAAAGTAGACTTGAGTTTTCAGAAATGTCAACTTGTGTAATGTAATATAAAAAAAAATTATCAGATGGTCATGGGTTTGATTTAAAAGTGGTGCACCTGATGCTTTTATGTGCAGTGCCCACAAGGCCACGCGAACATTGAAGAAAGAGAAAAAAGAGACAGAATAAAGGGAAATCTGATTTCTGTATCAGACTGGGAAGCAATAATATAGAGCATTCTTTCGTGAGACATTTACTCCCATTGTCCTTCAAGGATCAAGTTCGTATATTTTCGACAGCACTCGAGCCAGTGAGGGTCCTTACATGAGATCGATTTCTCTTGTGCTCACCATTGCCAAATAGTAATAATGGCCATGCCCGCTCCGAAAAATTCAAGATCAGAGGTCAAAATTAGATATGGACGACTTTCAAAGAGGTTATGACGACAGCATCTGTTGCTCAAACAGTCATTGTTTTGTGGCTGGTAACAATTGCACATTGTTTATTTTGATGTAACGTCGACTTCTATTTAACCTTATATGTAGAGCACTTCAGAAGATAGAAGTGTAGATACAATCATTGTTGTTTTGCGTTATTCTATCGTAGGCAGATGGATAGAGGAAGTGTCCGAAGAATCACGATCTGTTTGTAAATCAGAACACGCCAAACAAAATCACTGACGGAGCACAACTGTGTAAAGAGAAACTGGTGGACATGCATGGCTGGTGGAAAATGTTGAAGGCAAACTCGGGTATGATTGAAGTGCGTATCATCAGAAATGTTCATCTGGCTAATCAGATGAGGGTGAAAGTGAAACGCACATTTATATGTATATATAACAATGACCACAAATGCCTTTACGTATGTCATTTCATAGAATTTTTACGTAAGTTTTGTAGTGTTTCCTTTTAATAATCTTAATTTTCATGATGCTCGCCGTCTTGGCCAAGAGATCATTTATTTTTTCCCCCCGTCTCTTCAGTTTTTATTAAGAATTTCCTGGGACGTCATGCTGACGTAGATTGTCGTCATGGGCGTGCATGAGAAGTGAATGGCCTGACACAATAGAGGTTTATGTTATGTCCACTGGAGATGGCCATGCTTCTTTTGTTGTTGCTTTGGAGTGAATTGGTTTATTCCTGCTTGGCGAAGGTGCGCCAGAGAGGGCTAATTTTTTTCTTTTCCTCTTATTTTATACGTTATAAATTGCATCAGGATAAGCTGCTATCACGTTAGCACTTTTCCTGTCCTTCCGAGACTCTTTGTTTTCTCAACCGTTTGCTAGTAGATTCTTTCACGTATGATCATCCGGTGCTTCTCTATTATTAGAGCCTCTAACATGTTACCCTCATCATTAATCCTCTCTCTGTTAATGCAGTAAGAAACAAGTTCTACTTCTATTTGCTTAATGCTTTGGAGTTGTCTTTTAATATTAAGAATCAAGAAAGCTGGAGAGGCGAATAAAAGCTGACGTACATCTTAAATCTGATGTTTCCCTTCTGGAAGTAATATATAAGCACGCCTCATATTTTCCAGATTCGTGTGTTGCACTCCCAAATCCTCTCTCTCTCTCTCTCTCTCTCTCTCTCTCTCTCTCTCTCTCTCTCTCTCTCTCTCTCTCTCTCTCGGCATGAATAGTGTTTGCAAACACACGGTATATTATATTTATTGTGAAAATGAGAAATTAAAATCTGAGATATAATACTTGTTGTAACAATAATGCTATTGTATTTTCATTTTCGTGTAATTTGTACTGATTTCAGAGGCCTAAGACAACAGTGTTATCGATATATTTTGGAAACCTGTTTTCTCTCTTCTTCTTGTGCTGACTTCGGTTTTAATGAGCCAGATTTTAAGATTATTGTATTCTTGAAGGAAAAATTAGTCACAGGATGTTAACACAGTGTAAGACCCTCTGATCCCATCCTCATTTTATACACACACACATATATATATAGCCTATGTATATATATAATACATATATATACTGTATATATATATGTATGTATATACACATGGATCTGTATGTATATATATATATGTATATGTATATACATACATACATACCTACACGCACAACGTGGGCATCCGAACTCCTTAAGTGAATGCTTAAATCATAAAGGTAATCTCTATATTTATATATGAAAGAGAAAGCGTACTGCTTCAGGACCATGGCTGTTTTTTCCAGTTAACCAAGACGTATTCACTACCTTAAAAAGGGCCAGAGCCTTAATAGGTTATCAAATATCAAATGTCTCCACCAGAGGTGCTGATCTTTGAACTGCAGAAGAACGACTGAGTTCTTTTTTGGAAAAACATTGGGTGTCTTGTCATTTTTCATGCAGTTACTTCATTTGTAAATTTCAGATTATGTAATGATTTTTTGGGATTTTTTTCTGTGGAGAAAATTTCATGCATTTCCCACTTTTTACCTTTGTCACTTCACTCGTATTCTTTTATTACAAAGTTCGTTTATTTTATTTTTTCTCGTTCAGCTTTTCGTAAAGTATTCTTAGAACGTAAATGTCACCTGCAACCAAGCTTCGAAAAAGTGGAACGTTGTATTATGTTAGATTCCTTAATTTGGAGAGTATAATTCTGTGTTGCCTTTAGATGATTGGGAAATGTGATTTATTAGCAATGTGCCTTGCAAGAAGAGAGGCAAGAATCGCAATCATCTTTTTCCTCTAATTTTTATTCTTTGTGTTCATTTCTTTCCCCCAAAAAAGAGACTGAAAAGTGGAGGGGAAATTTATCCGAGATAAATCTTGAAATCTCCCCCGGATTTCATGGTCGGCATTGAAGCAGGTAAAAACGATATGGTGTTCTTAATATCACTATTATTACTTGAGAAATGACGAAGAGTGCCCAGTTGTCGAATTCTTAGTTTCTTGTCTGTGTGTGCGTGTGTGTGCTTGCGTGTGTGCGTTTGTGAGTGTGTATATATGTGTGTGTGTGTATAATTATCCTACGGGCATCCAAGTCAGCAAGGCGTTTTCAGCCTTGGCCCTTAATCATATCCTAAATCTGAGCCTGAAAGTTGACTTGGTAATTTCATTTTGACTAGTCGTAGCGAATTCACCTTCAGAAATTCTTTCGGCGAGACTTTTTCTTTTTGTCCAAATGATTACGGGGCCTCGTGATATTTTATAAAGTTTATTTCCGAAGCCGGACCGCAGTGGGGTTTCGCCGTTTGTGTCTGGCAATTAACTTTATAACAAAGTGATGCCGCGAAGATTTCTTGGAAGGAGACTGGACGAAAGTTTTGGCATCCAGATTCTTTCGGCAACGCTTCTTTCGCTTTCGTTCCCTCTTACGTTGTATTGGCTTCGCGTTTTATGTGCTCCTACGTATGTGCGAGTGTAGAGTGAACTTCAGTGCGGATGTAAAGTCTGTTAGCTTGCATTATGAAGATTCTGCTGTTTATTTTGTTCAGTCTAGCCGTAGTTTTTTGGTATTTTTCATAAATGACGAAAGATACGGCCACTGGTGGTTTAACTTTTTTGTTGTAAATGATTACTACTACTTGGCAAATGTTTTACAAATATCACAAAGTAGGGTATTCATAAAGTGTCTTTTTGTTATACGGTACAAAAATAACTTGTTTGTTTTACATGACCGAAGTAATGTATCCTTGTGTTTTTTAATCAATATCTTGCGATAGTTATTGAGAAAAAAATAAGAGTCCTGTGTGCCCTGACATGCCTGGAAGACAGGATGAGTTCCTTTATCAGGATGTGCATTATTAAATACAATACCTGAAGTGACGTCGTATGAATATAAAAAGGAAAACATATCTTATTACCCACTTTTGCATATATACACATATATATATATATATATATATATATATATATATATATATATATATATATATATATATATATATATATATATATATATGTATGTATATACAGTATATATATATATATATATATATATATATATATATATATATATATATATATATATATATATATATATATATATATATATATATATATATATATATCTATATATATATATATATATATTTATTTCAGTTACCATTTTCCACATTGCAAGATGACTTCATAATCGAAGGGCATAAATTTACAACATGTAGTTGGATATGATTCTGGTTTATTCAGCTTTTGGATTGTGAAATTCAGCGGCGAAACAAAGTTGTTAGTGCTTACCGAGTCAATAAATTCCCAGCTTTGTGAGATTGAAAAAAAAGTTGTAAATTTTATCATTAACGATACTGCCTTTGCTCCTATTTTTTTTTTTTTTTTCTACTCACATCTGTCTTAGACATAGTTTTCATTTCAGAAATGTTTCGAATGCACGCTTGAGTGACGCTCCAGTTCAACATGGTTCTAATATCCTCTACTTTCAGCTCGCAAGCTTTTTTTTTTTTCCCCCATCCTTTTTACTTGTCTAAACCGCATTGGCTTCTTTTTCCTCACTATGGATACTCGGCCAAAAATATATCATATGGATACTCTACCAATAATACATCGTATTCGATCTTCTCATTTCAGTATTTTCATTCAGCTATGTTGAAAACAATCCTTTGACGGATCTTTACTTCTTTATCTTATGCACTTGCAGCATTATTTCACCCATCACCCTTATCTTATCTATTCCAAAACACTTGCAGATCTCTTTTTATGCTGTTTTACTCTTTTAAGCATTTGGTATGAAGCGCGTTCCCCGATATTATTATGTTGTGTATGGTTTAACAGTCAGTTGGAGCATTCGGTTTCCGATCCCCATGCAATGCTAAGGTCTCATTCTTTTACAGGAGAGCTAATATCAGTTGTCAGAGTTGTGGATTTTTACCATGTAATCACTTAAATCTTATACTTTCTGCGGACTTTTCTTCAGAGATTTTTTTTTTTTTTTTTTTAATTTCGTTCCGTTTTCATTTATTTTTGTGTTCCTTAACGTCATTTGCTTTTCAGACAAACTCAGCTATGATGTAGAAGTATAGCGAGAGTTCTTAGTATTTGTGCACATAGAATATCACAAAACACAGTGGATAGAAATGTGCACATACTCACTAGTGTGTGTTTAGAGTATATACTCGTGTGTGTGTATATATATATATATATAATATATATATATATATATATATATATATATATATATATATATATATATATAATTATGTATGTATGTATATATGTATATGTATATATATATATTTTATACACACACACATGTATATATATATATATATATATATATATATATATATATATATATATATATATATATATATATATATATATATGAATATAAGAAGGCCCATAAAACACTATTTTAATGGGCCTTCTTATATTCATATTACACTGTGGTTTTACAGTAAAAGACATTCGTATATATATATATATATATATATATATATATATATATATATATATATATATATATATATATATATATATATATATATATATATATATATATATATACATACATCTAACAGGACCTCATTGAAACTGGATGGTATCTAGCGGAGATACCATCCAGTTTCATGAGGTCCTGTTGGTAATTGTATTAATGCACAGATAGTTGTGTAAGTGATAGAGTTAATATATATATATATATATATATATATATATATATATATATATATATATATATATATATATATATATATATATATATATATATATATATATATATATATATATATATATAAATAAACCGTACGCGTCAGCCGTTTTCTCTTGAGGAGGATGCCACTTAAATGCGGTTTCTCTTACGGTATTCAACAAGTGTTCATGGTGTGAGGTCGCTAGCCCTACGACGTTCCTCATAGATCTTTAATGGGCTTATGTGCGGTACGGACCAGACCTAAGCATACTTTACTTAATCTAATTCCAATTAAGGATGTGGTTTACACTTGTCTCCTGAATCTGTTAAGCTAAGCCGTTACATACATACGTACACACACACACATATATACACACACACACATATATATATATATATATATATATATATATATATATATATATATATATATATATGTATGTATATTTATATATGTTTGTGTATTTGTTTTGTGCATGCAATTTTATGCTTGGTTTATCAATTCAAACCTTTATTTTCATTGTAAATAAAGAAAGTGCAAATAAGTTGGTAGGATGTAGGAAATGCATACGTACAATGTATAAATAGATAAAGAAATATGAATTTATATAAATACATTCATACATCCTCCTAAAATGATAATGCATTTGTGGCGTCCAGTATTTTGCGAGAAGACTTCAACTTTTCTGTAACTTTTTT
Organism: Macrobrachium rosenbergii; assembly: GCF_040412425.1. Taxonomy (NCBI): domain Eukaryota; kingdom Metazoa; phylum Arthropoda; class Malacostraca; order Decapoda; family Palaemonidae; genus Macrobrachium; species Macrobrachium rosenbergii. The sequence goes on from NC_089759.1 coordinate 23,659,391, forward strand.
CTAATATGAGTTAAGTTACAAAATTGCTGCTGTGCTGTTTCTTTTGCTTATAACAGTTTTTGTAAAAGATACTACTTATTACCCTCGTATTCTGGGCAAGTTTTGTTCCAGGGCAACAGCAGGTTGTATTTTCATATTATAATTAAATGCACTTCTAAGTACCGGAAAGATTAAAATTAAAATATAAGTCCCGCAATTTTACTTGAGCAGTTTATCTTTTGATCGCGTCTCCTTAATTTGATGTTATTTTTCTTCCACCGACGCCGTGTACTGCAGGAGACTGATGAGCATCTCTTATCTTATCTGGGAAATGAGAAAATATGATTTTTAAACTGCGGCCACACGCCTTCCACCTGGCATTATTAGTCAGATTGTCTGCCCTTGAACGAACGCAAAAAAAGCGCCGTGTTCCTTTTCGACCGAACGAGATTTTTGAGCAAATCGAAACTAGCAATTTTTATCTGCTTTATTCAATGCGGACACCATCTGGTGTCGCTGGCGGTGGTATGCGAGGCACTGATTGTTTGCCGCGTTTGAACAAGCCACGTTACATACTTCACCTGTCGCCATAATTGTTATTGTAATCTAATCACAGGTAACACTTAATGGTAAGAGCCCTTTCTCGCAGGCATGAATTCCTCTCGCACACATTAAAAAAGGACAGAGCTTGAGCGACAATGGGACGTCTCTCTTTGCAAATGATAAGCGCTTTCGGATTGGAAAAAGGTTGGCGATTGAGACCACATGGATAGAAGGAAGAGGCGGGGTGGGGGGGGGGCGGTTGGTTGGAGATGAGGAAGAGGTGAGTTAGTTATTGATTGGCTACAAGGAGAGAGGTGGTCGTCAGAGATCCCATGATATTCATTTTGGAAAAGGAATAGATGCTGGGACAAAAGCAGCCAGGTACTGGGGTAGGTTAGGGAGCCTGGGATCGTCGGTGGCGCGGGAGTAGGGATAGAGATTAAGTGGGGGGTGAGTGAAGGTATGGAGGGGGAAGATCAAGCTGTTGGGGTAGCGTCCATCCACACCAGTACCAGTCGGGTTGGGAGTGCGAGGGATGGGGCTCGGAGGGATTGGGGAGAGGTTGGTGGTGAGGATGGCGTCCTTTACCTGTCCCATATGGGCCAGGCCGAGGCCCCTCCCACGGGGCTTCACCACACCTGCATACCAATCCCTTACAGCCGGATGGAAACCACGCCTCCACAGCAATGTTGCCAAAATCCACCTCGTTTCTTGCTTTGAAAGTGATCAAGAACGACCTAGTTCGGAGTGGTTTTCCGTTCTCAGCTGTCATTTCAAGTTTGAGATTTTCGATGTAAATGTGCAGTGTTTTAGCGGAAAAAAAGAATTTTTAAAAATATCTCAAAATAAGGGTTATTACTGAGAGCTATGCATGAAAGGGTGCTGGTAACACCACCAGACGGCAATGCAACTTGAAGGCATTGTGGGCAGTCTGGTCATGGAATCTCTCACAGTTTCCTCTGGTATCGGACGGGGGAGGGGGAGGGGGAGGGGATGCGGGCGTCGGGGTGTCCCCGGGAGTACATAGAGCTGGGTGGCAGCGAAGGAATGGCTGCATAAAAGCGCCATGTTCATAAAAGGCTGCTGAGGCTTTGCCATCATGAAAAATCAAACACCACCGGCCCCATGGAAGGAATCAGAAGAGGGAGGCAATAGGCGAGAGGGTTACCCACGGGGTTATGGGTTCTGAAGGAAGGAACGGGGAAGGGGCTGTTGTCAGACTATAAATCAAGCCCTAATGCGATACGAGTCAACAAATAGCGGTTTCGTTTATGACCCAACCCATCCATACTTTGAGTTCACAATTTTGACTGCTCTTTCTTTCCCCTTTCTTGAAGGGCTGCGCTCATTAATTAAAGGAGGGTGTTGTTACTGTTACACTTGAGACCATTGACAACCGAGTCCTGACAGCAGCATTTCTGTATTCGCCACTGGTTACTAAATGAGGGTAAATAATAAGATGTCAACTTGAGTGGCTACGTTACTAGGTAATACACCAAACAAACTTTATTAACACAGGGAGAAGGTGTTGCATATCACGACAAAAAAAAATGCATAAACTCGTCACTTATTAACATGTAAAGGGGAGGGGGTAGGATAAGGTTCTCAAATTGGTATGCAAATTCGGTTAAAAAAGGCCACTAGCTAAAATGTGTATATCTTATGTAATTATTTTCTGATTTACTTGCTAGTTATAATATTCATGTTACTTGTTGCTTTACAGAACACTTGCATCGTGAAGTCTAGACTAATTCTGGAAAATCCCTCAAATAAATATTATATTTTTTACATTAATTTCTTCCGTCCAGGAGTGAACGACTGGAATTCCTGACTCCGTGGTGAAGTGTAAGAGTTTTCTTACTATTTCTTGTGTAAATCGTTTTATACATACCAACAATTAATTGAGCCTTATTAAAATCTTTGAAAACCAGACAAAACAGCTCACATTTTTCTGTTACTTCTTGAGATAGTTGGCCAGAATGATTATTATTATTGGGGGGGGAGGGGCGGAGGAGTGTTAAAGGGGGGTGATTGAGGAGCAATGTTTGAGGCATCTCGGTAGAATCGCCCCGAGTCAAATGCATTGCGCCCAGCCTGAAAATTGGCACATGGACAAATACGGTAAGGTGCTTGGGGAGAGTTGCCAGAAGTCACTGGCGCTTTCCATCTCGCCCTTGATGAAATATGTCGGACTTTTCTTTGGAAGTTTTACGACTTGGAAGTCACTCCTGATATAACTGGAGAGGACATTGCATCTCAAGTGGTGTCGTTGCGTTTAGTGAAAAGTTTGTTTCTCTGTCCTTCCACGCGCTTGACTGGCAATTATGGATGGGTATGTTGAACCATCTAGTGCTGGCAATTTCTGCAACAGGTATGCAGAGAAAGTCTCCGCCCATCTAAGGTCAGGGACGGATGCCGGTTAGCCATATTAAATTTCCAGGGAAATTCACAAAAACGAACCCCACAGATACTTTTGATATTGCTGACTGTTGCAGAACACTTCCTCGGCTTCTTCCTGTTTGAAATGAGAGCAAAAAATCCTGAGACATTCCTTAAATCGCAAAATGAAGCGTAGGTTAGTTGTAGACATGGCCAGCGCTGGCAACGACGGGGTCAGCAACGGTTACCCTGCAAGACGCCTGGATTATCTGGCATTTCTCAATTAAAATGGAAATTAAGTTGAAATTAATAGAAATGATGAGAGCCATTTCGAAGTCGGCTACGAGTAGTACCCCGACCGCATCCAATACGAGGCCAAGAGACTTAAGTGAGTGATGTACTCGCCACCAGATTATTTAATGGCTGTAAAATTTACGAAAGGGTTTTTAAAAAGCCCTGTTTTATACAGCGTGGGACTGGCGAGACCTTTAAATTGAGGTGGGTTTTGCCTCCTGAGCGAGAAATGGACGCCACCGGTCCACTCGTTGGTCCTCATTTCGGGCTTCATGAAGTTACATTCTTTCCTCCCTCGTCCTCAGTGCGATCCTCAACTCCTATTAGTAACATTATGTAAGGGGTTTTAGTCATTAAATTAAATGGAGGGCATGAAGACACGTTGGGTATTTTTTGTTACGTATTGCATGGTAGAGCTCCACTTATTTCCTTTGACAGGGTGTTTGGTTGTGAATTCCTGTATTTAGTTAGGAAAGCCCAGGTTGCGACGGGAATATAAGTACACAGAAAACGTAGTAAAAGATATATAAGAAGTATAATCTCTCTCTCTCTCTCTCTCTCTCTCTCTCTCTCTCTCTCTCGTTGTCATGTAAGGGCTTGGACTTAGGTCATTTACGTCTGCCCTCTCTCTCTCTCTCTCTCTCTCTCTCTCTCTCTCTCTCTCTCTCTCTCTCTCTCTCTCTCTCTCTCGTTTGAGAATGTTTGGTCTTAGGGAGTTTAAGCTTGCTCCACCTCTCTCTCTCTCTCTCTCTCTCTCTCTCTCTCTCTCTCTCTCTCTCTCTCTCTCTCTCTCTCTCTCTCTCATGCTTACTGTATCAGACACGACTGCCCCGTCGAAAGCTTTGATGCCAGTTATATAATCAAAAGTCATAATTTCATCTAAAATCTGAAATGATTTTATAATGATGCAAACTTGAAACAGTCAGAGCTCATATAGGAATAGGTGTATTGATATATGTACATGCTGTATGCGAATACAGAGAGAGAGAGAGAGAGAGAGAGAGAGAGAAAGGAATGTTATAGACATGCACTTCAACGCTCGAATGCATTTATACATTTCGGTTTTATGTTTATAGAGAAGAGACGCTGGCTGCCTTGTAGGGTTTAAGGTGAATGTATGCTTCCTTAAGTGCAGATCCAGGACTAATTTAACATGTTTTTCAAGGGCATTCTGTCGTGAAAGGTGAGACCGCAGAATCAAAACAAGCAGTTTCAAAGAAAAGGAAATTCTAAAATATTCGTTTGCCGTAAGAAATAGAGAATCTCTTAAGATAAAGCGATATATACGTGATAGTTATTGTAAGGGTGGCCACTAATATAAGTAAAGTGTCAAGGATTCCGAGCTTTTCAATGAGGAGTAAACTATTTTTGCAAGATTTCTTTATCAAGTGACAGAATTCATGTGCGTATCCATACTGGAAGTGATTCAAAACACTAAGACCTTCAGAAAGAACCTTTGTATGTCAATAAACGAAGTTGGCGCGATTTTCTCAGTTGAAATCACGATACATGACATGTCGCTGTGTTGGGGGCGGATGGCAATTCACCTCCTCCTCCTCCTCCTCCTCCTCCTTCTCCTCCGCCTCACCTCTCCGTGGGGCATGGAAGGAAGGGGTAGGTCTTGAAAGGGTAACCAGCATAGGGGCGTGTCAGGTATGATGCCCTTTCTCTTTCGCCAATAGTGACGGCTGTGACACGAGATGGGAGGCAGTGGTAGTATTAATGAAGCGATGTGTAATGTTGGCGGTTAAGGAATGGTTTGTTTGTCTCCTTTTATTTTTTTGTTTTTCTTAGTAACTACGTTTATTAGGACACGTCATTGGATTAATCACCGATGCGGATCATTTTGCTGTTGATCGACGAATGTGTATTCGTTGTCTGTTTTTTATTTGATTCCTCCTTGTCATGTTTATTATGATTCATAATAGGATTGATTATAGATTCGTAATAGAATTGAGGGACTCACCCAGCATTTATTGTGAGTCTATTAAGTTGCCGTGCTGCTTTCATTTGGGAACTGTTCTTATGACATGCATTTATAATTATTTTCTGGTACATATAATTTCCAGGGGTATAATTAAAGTATGGTAGCCCACAGCTTTCACTTATGCCGTAGAAAACTCCAGTATTTATGGGAAACCTTAGTAGCAGTAACATTCATAATTTCATTTGCTTTTAACAGACATTATCTCTTGGACAGGAATTATCCAAGATATAAAAATAATCTCTTGCAGTTGATATAGTGAATACGTCGTAATGTGTCGTCTAATGTAGTGTAAGGTGCTTCGAGATTTTGTTGTTGATGCTTTGCCTGTACGCGCTTCGAAAATAAATTTGTATAGCATATTATGGAGAATATTGGAATTTTTTCCTGTTTTTAACAATTTTATTGTCATTACCTTTCTGAGATGTAATAAACATTACGTTATGCTTACCAGCTTCCTCTCGTCGCAAGGAGCTGAAAAATATACAACAAACTGAAGTTTTATGTCTTGATGGTTTGAAAGAAAAATTACTACAGACTGATACCACTAAATAGTGGTATGCTTAGCATTTCTAGATTTTCATTAAACAGAAGCTGAACAAAGACGATTGCTGGTTTGTTTTCCTGAACCATATCCGTAGCAGGCAGTAATGTAACGAATGGAAATTGCGAAGAGGTATATTGGTTGTTGAGGCAATTTAAAGATAATGGAATGTGCACTAACATTTTTCAAAAAAATTTCCAAGGATGATTACTTAGTACATTGGGTTCAGCGTTCATCTATATCTGTGCAAATATTTTCAAGTGGTCGCTCTTTAGTAAAAAATAACGGAAGAATTCAGATATAACAGTAATTACGTTTGTCCAATTTGGCAGCTTTTTTGGCCTATACAACATGGTTAATAATGTGTCCTCCTCTATGTGTGGATGATAACAACGGTAAAAACACTTCTGTTCAGATATTGAATTAACAAAAATGGTTAAAATAAGAATAATAATTAGGAAAAATAATCGGAATGATGCTTTATGTTTTCCGGATCACGTATTTCTTACAAAAATTTAATTACAAGGAACACAACTGATACATTTACATTTAAATTGATGTCGAGCGCTAGGCAGCAAGAGGGCGCCCCCTCGCAGGACAAGGTTTTGGGAAAGCACAATTTCCAGGTGGATTAAACAGGAACATGAACATTGAAATATTCCATTGTAAATATTGATATGACTTTTGTATTACGAAAGATGGAAAGTTCAGCCTTAATTAATAGTGATAGAGTAGACACGGCGCCTGTTGCCCGTAATTAGGGACCAGTATTGCACTGAGGTCATGTTGCAATTGCAATAATCTCTTCAGTATATAAGATGTTTCTGGCGTATCTCCAACTAAGTAACGAAATCTTACAGGTAACATGCAAGATATCCAACAGCCAACAGGTATTCAACATGATTTCTACCCAAACTAAATTGTGCATTGCATTTACCATTACAATAATGTATTAGATACATGAAGAATTCTGTAGAGTTCAGGTGGAATAAGTTGAGGGGCTAGTGTAAGTGCAAGTGATTGCTATAGTAAGCAAAATACATCAGTACTGAACTTTTGAAAGTGTTAAGGCTTACTACAGTGATTGTAGGGCACGTTAGAATGTTACATCGAAAACCAGGCTATAATGCATAAAGTAAGTATATATTTGTAATAAGAATAAATTCTAATCTTACATGTTAAGTTGTTGTGACAAGAAAACTTGGCAAACATGCATTTGAACAGTTAATACAGCAAGTATAAGATACCAACTAGTTTGTATAATGAACACAAGCAATAAAAATAATACGGTTTTCGGATTCTTCTGTTTGCAAATTCTTCTTAAATAGGCAATTATTTTGCAGTTAGAAATGGTTATTAAACTGATGACTGAAACATATATAGTTTATTCGGATATTTAACTTAGAATAACTAGAGAGTACAGTGGTGATGCTCAGATTATTATTTGTAGGCTTAAAATAATTTTCCTTTTTTCCAGATTACATATCTCAGTGTCGTCCATAACTTGTTATTATACAACGACTGTTCAATCACATGATCTGGAGAAATTAAACTCCACAAGGGAAAGGAAAAACATGCGATGATTGCTGTTTACCAGTGGTCAGTTAGTCAGAATTTCTCTGGAATCAACGAGCATTTTTCTCATCCCTTCTTTGCTCCCAGAACTTCCGAATTTGACTTACTTTTTCCAGCTCGTGTTTGTCTTATGCGTTCGAGTACTGCAGCAGTGGAAAGTGTCATCTTGAAGAATTTCCCCAGGTTTGGTTTAAAGGCAGTGAAAGTGTTCATGCTCTCTCACACAGGTGGCATTGGTTCTTAACTACTAGCCCTCGTTTTTACAAGCAAAACGGCAGAATTATTAATGATATCCCCCCTCCCACCCCTGCAGAGAAAGTTGGGAATTTTCTAAACATGGCGTAGGCTGTTTGCCCTTGGATAGCAACATGCCTTAACCTGATATAGGGTTCTGTGTAGTTTTGATATGTGTGTCTGTCTGTAGGTATGTATGCATGTATGAACATTTATATATATAAATATATATGTATGTATATATGTATATGTATAATATTTTGTGTGTTTTGTAACGAGTGAGTAAGTTGTTCGAAGATTAGAGAAAAGTTAATGACTCCCTTTGTGCATTGATGAGGCATTTGGTGGCCAGACACATTGAGTCCAACCAGATTCTAACATTATACCGGAGATCTAGAAAAAAAACTTAAGTTTTTTAAAAGATCTGAAGGGTGGTTTTATTGGTTTATTCTGATCTAGATATTACTTTGAGATGAATCATTCTCATATACAATGGGCCGAGGAGAATTTTTATGTTGAGGTAGAGTATAGTAAATGGTATTTCATTATACACACACATTATATATATATATATATATATATATATATATATATATATATATATATATATATATATATATATATATATATATATATATATATATATATATGTATGTATGTATGTATTTATGTATGTATATGTATATGTGTATATATGTATATATATATATATATATATATATATATATATATATATATATATATATATATATAGATATATATATATATATATGTATTTATAATTTATTCATTTAGTTATTTCATTGGAGAGAAGATGAGCCGGTATAGGTTTTGGGTTATGAAGTGACAAGTGATGGACTTTGTAGATTAAGGAGTAAAGCTGGAAATTGTTGAAAATATTTGACAACTGAAGTGAATGCATATGATGAAAGTGAGAATTATGCGTATAGTATGTTTAGAGAATAAATAAGGTAAAGTGATTTTTCAACGTATGGAGTAGATTGGCTTCTCATGCAGCCAAACGCCTCATCATTTATTCTGTGGGAAAGTAATATGAAGAACGATAATCCAAACAAAATTTAGAATCGGGGGAGTGTTTGCAACTAAAAAATTGGGACTTTTTTGAATGGGTGTACCGAAGCGTGGAGTCTAGAAGTAAGTAAATGAAATAACAAACTGAGAAAGCTTTGTTGTGAGAAACTCTCTCTCAGTATTTAATGAACACTTAGGTGCGAGACCTTATGTTCTTTTGATTTAAAGTTACATTGTATTGAGGTGCGTGGGTGCATGTATTAAATTTCTCCCAGACAAACAAAGAAACTCAGCAGGCGCACGTGCACACATTCTTATTATTTGTAATTTGTTTGTTTATTTAATTAACCTACATGAATCATTGCATGCCGTGAAATGTTTGCGTAAGAATAACACACTCGAGCTGCCATGGTTAGCATTCTTGTACTTCAGAGAGCTCTTCTGTATATAAAGATAAGCAAACAAGCAGGAAGGTTTTGTTTACTTATGATATGTAAGTTAGTCATTGAGACTTATTTATCCTATTTTATATTTTTGCTTAAGATCTGCTGGATAACAGATCAAATATTATTGTAGGTTTTACAAACGCACACACGCATAAAGCATTTTGCATAAAAAAATGAATAAATAAAGTTCCATGTACTTGCGGCACCCATTGTTCCCCACCTGAAGAGGGGACCTATGTGTTTATAAGAGAGAGAGAGGGGGGGGGGGAGATTTATATACCCAATTGCATATGTGTATGTGTCTGGATTATTAATTAGAACGAGGCCTGGACGCAATAATAATGTTAGCTTATGCTGCCATTTACGTTTCAAGATATAAAACTGACTTGCAACTGCACAACTGTTGCGACACCACAGATGTGTAGAAAGTTCCTGGCTGGTTTTGTTGATGGACCAGCCGGTGTTGTGGACTGAACGTATTTGGAGCCTTCAATTATTTATGCGCTTAATTTTTATTTTGCGTTTAAACAAGGCTTCAGTTCAGGAGTTTTCTTATTGCATTCTGGCACATCGTAATTTATGGGTCGGAAGAGACCGTGGGACGTTGATTGATGAACCTACCTGGTGATTTTCTAATGAGAGTCGACTTTAATATTACCTGTGTCATCGTTACGGTGAGAGAGAGAAGGAAAGAGATAGATGTTCGGTTTTTAGCCATTTCTTTTCATTACGTGTCATGCTTTTTTTTTTTTTACAGTGAATGCAGTGGTAACTGTGCCCACATTGTTTATTATTTAAATAGAATTATTTTAGGTGACTTACAGAACATTTGTTTTTATATATGAAAAGAAGACGACGGGGGAAAAAAAAAAGGTACATAGAAACACGGATTGTTCCGCCCAAGCCAACAGCTACAAAAGCAACAACAAAAGAAGACTTACAGACGTGCCAGAGACGGTATCATAACCATAACAGTGTCAACACCTGCGCAAATGGACAGTCTCTTTTGCACATGGAGAAAGAGAACAAAGAAGACACAGAGGTGACGTACACCACTTGTATAGATGCGTGAGATTAGCCATCCTGGAAGTGCGTGTAACTGTACTGGTGGTTTTGTATGATGCTTCGCGAAGAGTAGGGAACCTGCAATGGCTATTGTCTCCTTCATTGAGCATCTCCCAGCTGATAAGGTTTGTGATTCAAGATCTTAAAAGAAATTGGACGATCGGGATGCCTTTTATGATGTTCACTCTCGTTGACGAAGAAACACTGTACATAAAATGTTTGCTAACATAAGCTAAAAGGTTAAGTATACCTTAGTTTTACCAGACCACTGAGCTGATTAACAGCTCTCCTAGGGCTGGCCCGAAGGGTTAGACTTATTTTACGTGGCTAAGAACCAATTGGTTACTTAGCAACGGGACCTACAGCTTATTGTGGAATCCGAACCACATTATAGCGAGAAATGAATTTCTATCATCGTCTGCAAAAATGAGTCTTTGCGTTTCTTTTTTGTCATTAAAACAATTATTGGAAATTTTTTAAAACATGAATAATTTTGTTCTTATCACAATTTCTGTTGTATAATTATTCCTCTTTCTTTTATCCTGAGCTGTTTGTGTTGTTAGTCGAGAGATTAATTCGCCATATATTTGTTACATCTTGCTTGCAAAATTATATATCATGCCACCGATTACAAACAGGTGAATTATGGTCATAAATTGTTTGAAATGTAGGATATGAAAGAAGACTAACTAATTTATATTTTAATACAGTGGTCACTCTCACATTCATACTTTTAAGCGATGAATCGTAGATGAATCTCTTGTGCAATAAAGCTAATTCATTACCAGTTTCAATTCCCAACACAAAAGGTTCATAAGTAGCACATCTAACCCACTAAGCGTATAAAGGTGCTGAGATTAATTGTTATAAAATATATATGTGGTGCAGAGGAACTGATAAGCGAAAAATTGTTTATGTATTATTATATATATATATATATATATATATATATATATATATATATATATATATATATATATACATATACACATACATATACCCACGATTTTTATTATAATTTAACGGTCTCATCTTAGAACTGGCCCAATTTGATAGGACTTCTTGAGAATGACGTGGAGTCTATCGTGGGTAGTGGTTTTAGAAAGATGAAAGTGCTTGAACAAAACCTGGTTTCACTTTCTCTTACACCCACACGCACTCAGTATATATTCACAAATGTTCAGCCACAAATATAATTTAACATCGAATTCACTATACCCTGGGAATAATTAAAGTCAATGGGAATCATAATTGACAAGTGCTTCGTTCCCCGGCCAGGATTCGAACCATGGCGCAGCTTAGAAAAAATGATAGACTTCGATAGTACACGATATTCGTGGCTTATATTTGTAAAAATGAAAAGTCATACGTCTGTGACAATAATATATATATATATATATATATATATATATATATATATATATATATATATATATATATATATATGTATATATATATATATATATGTATATGTATGTATGTATGTATGTATGTATGTATGTATGTATATATATATATATATATATATATATATATATATATATATATATGTATATATATATATATATATATATATATATATATATATATATATATATATATATATATATATATATATATATATTTCCGTTTAGCGTTTGAAATATTGAGTCTGACGTCAGGAAAATTAGGAAGATAAATATTCTCAAGATAATTACCTCCTCCAAGGAAGTCATGTTTTTGTCCCTGTTTCTTTGTTTGTTTGTAGGATTTATACGAAAATTTTACTAAAGAGGGCTTATTTCTGACACCTAGCAATTATATTTTGGGACATTTCGTAATTTTTTTTTCGGGGGCGATTTTTGGGTGGGTTAGGTTACTCAGCTGTTCACATTAAGAAGTCGAAACCTCCCGGACTGTTATCGCAGAATTCGGTTGTCAGATTTAACAAAGACTTCAGTAAAGAGATCTGGCTGTAGAATTTGATAGTCACATTCAATATTTACCTCAGCAAAAAAAAAAAAAAAAAAAAAAAAAAAAAAAGCCTGACTGGAGGTCACATATCCTGGAAGGTTTAGTTTGAATCCCGACAACTAACCATTGATTTGAATGTTTGCGTTTGGTTTCGTCATTGCCAATTCTTTTTCTACAGATAATTTCAACACTCATCCTTTCTCTCGTAAGTTTGCAAACAATTGTTTTATTTTGATTGCAGTTTTTGTTTTTATAGCTTGATTATTTGTATTTATTTTATATGTTTTGTAACTTGAGTTTCCTTTCAATATTTTTCTCAACTTAGCAATTTTTTTTTACAGGTATGCATCCCTACTTCACATACGTAAGTTTACTACGCCAGTTGGGATGTAGATCACAATGTCATGTGACATCTGCCGAGTATTCCAGACTGCTTTTATGATAAAAATAGACGAAGAATTATGTCTATTGATGAGCAGTTTGTTCTTCAGAATGATGTCATTTCTTATTCTAGAGTGGGTACTCTTAGTCCCTAGAGAATTCTTTGATACACTTTCCTCAAATTTTTGAACTCTTTAATGTGTTTGTGATTAATGCCACTGCCTTGTCTTTTTTTTTAACTCCTTCTTTTGAATGTACTTCCATCATTTTGTGTCGTGTCTTTCTTTTATTTATTTACTTGGTATTGTTTGCTCATTAATTCTTTTTTTTTGTAAATACTGTCTGAATATTCAAGAACAAAAATCGTTGTATATTTTACAAGATTTGTTTATCATCCTGCTTTTCATGAATCTCGTTTCCCATGACATTTTTCTCTACTTGAGTAAACTGCGAAAAAGTAGCATCCAACAAAAAATCATCTTTCTAGATAAGGGAATATTAATATTTCCCATTCTGCCCCCTGCACCGTTTCATTTTACCAGTTACCGCATTTCCATTTTTTTTATTTTTCGTTTCCTTGTATATTTGCTCTTTTGCTTGCAGCGTGGCCTTTTTCCTCTTAGTTTTCCTCACCGTATATACAAAAATTTGTTTTTTTATGTTTTATATATAACGTCCGTCTATTTTCTCGTCTTGATTGCTTATCAACAATCCCATGAGTTACTGGTACTTTCAAATCTATTTTTAATCTGTAATATAATCTCTTTTCAAAACCCCAGCTCTTAGCATCGTAGTTTCGTCCTTTCATTGAAGTCATTTCTTCCACGGGTTGTTACAAAACAAATCTATTTCAAAGGTTCTAAATATTCTCGCACTATTTTGTCGGGCATCTTTTTTGTTTATTAAATTCGGGAGCACCTCATACTTCCCGTATTCACGTGGTGATACATCACTTTTCTTTTGGCCCATATACATATATTCTGGTATTATGGTATTAGATGTTGTGGCCTTGCGATTTTCCTCCTTTAATCAGTTCTACTTGGATTAAGCAATAAGGAAAAAAAAATGCATTAACTGGGGAGATAATTCCCCACAGTTATGTCCAACTACAAAAAAATGTGTGTACACCCACCGTGCATATGCACTCATGAACTGTCCTTTTTTTTTTTTTTTTTTTTTGTAATATAAGGCACATTCACTATATGGCATAGAGTAATTTTTTTTTCTTTAGGAATTAAATAACATCAGTTGCTTGCATGTAAGCTCCCTCCCCCCTCTCTCTCTCTCTCTCTCTCTCTCTCTCTCTCTCTCTCTCTCTCTCTCTCTCTCTCTCTCAAGTTAAGTTTATCTTAGTTTAACCAGACCACTGAGCTGATTAACAGCTCTCCTAGGGCTGGCCCGAAGGATTAGATTTATTTTACGTGGCTAAGAACCAGTTGGTTACCTAGCAACGGGACCTACAGCTTATTGCGGGATCCGAACCACATTATGACGAGAAATGAATTTCTCTCTCTCTCTCTCTCTCTCTCTCTCTCTCTCTCTCTCTCTCTCTGCTAGCAGAACGTAGACATGAAATTCATCATTTATTAATTACATCGACATTTTGTTATATATATATATATATATATATATATATATATATATATATATATATATATATATATATATATATATATATATATATATATATATATATATATATATATATATATATATACATGTGTGTGTGTACATATATAGATAGATAGTTAGATAGGTATATATATATATATATATATATATATATATATATATATATATATATATATATATATATATATATATATATATTGTATATATTGTTCGATGCCATTTCATCATAAAGTTCCGTAATATGTATAATATTTAGAAGTTAGTGACGGTAGTAACTAAGACTATACGGTAGATTTTCAATCACATATTTGCCTTACTCACGCCCGCTCATGCTCACACACGCGGGCACATACAGACAGTCGACCAAGACGCAATGTGGAAGCGAACTTAAAATTGTCAGAAAGAAAAAAAATGCCGTTACCATTCTTAATCCGGTTGCATCTTCACTGGAAGCTGTCGTTGTAAGGGTTTCCTGTTTTCGTGACGAATTTTGTGCCTAGAGGCCTCCCGTGACGTTTGGACGTAGAGGAGATGTTGAAACCGTTTCCTCTTGTTTACCACTTACTTGCGTCGTCTTACAGTTAGGAGGATTCCCTAACCGGTTGTATTCTTTTTTTTTTTTCTTTCTTTTATTTCAAAGCCTTATGTCATGTTAACTTTTTTACTTTTGTGGCGTTCTTCTCTTATATTTTGCGTTTTATTCATATCTGTGCTGACCGTTTTTATTTCGTTGCTAATATTTTCTTAGTAAGAATACTGTTTTCAAGCTGTTTTCCCCCCCTTACACATTTAAAGGTAAAAGTAAGAATACTGTTTTCAAGCTGTTTTCCCCCCCTTACACATTTAAAGGTAAAATCAGTGTAGCGCAATTCCTTAACTGTCTTTTTACTAGAGTCGGGAATCGGTTGTTCTCTCTTTGTAAAAATGTCCTTTTTTGTCTCCATTCCAACACTTATGTGGACATGCCTAATGCTGTCTCATCTCGGTCACTGCTCGAACCCTTTCAATGATTTATTATGGAAATGGGAACCTTTTGTGCATGTGTTGGTCGTAGTGTCTTGGGGTGAACGATCATCCGATTGACAAAAAAACAATAAAACTTTCCATGTCTTTACAACGTCATTTATATAGCGGTACATCATTTTAGTTTGGTAATAACTTGAATCGCTTATTCATTCCAAAGTAACCGTATACTTTCCTTCGAATAATTGTACAAAACGTGAGTTGTAACGTCATGATATTACGCTATCTTAAATGTTCTTACTGTTGTCAATATATAATGTATTCTGCTTTATCGGGGAGATTATATACTTTCGTGAGATGTGAAAGTACTATACAAAAACGAAACGTTTCGGATACCATTTAATGATATTTCTGTGAGCCTGTAAAACGACCGCTCCCATAACTCTCCTCGGTTCATAAAAAACGATGAGGGTCACCGCAACTGCACAGACCCATATTAGTCCTTAGTGAGAGTTGATAGCAGCTCTTGCCAAGTACCGGTACCTAGGTCCCGAATAATTAGTAGTCTTGTGCATCATTAGACGCAGTTTGAACTCCGTTCTGGCATTAATAGAAAACCAGTTCAGTGGGCAAAAGGTTGATAGATGTTAGTCTAGGGTAAAGGGGCCAGATCCTCGTTTTTCGGTTTGTTGAGGGAGCTGATCATGTTTCCAAAGTTGTGATTCATTGCCATTTTTTCAGTTTTGTATGGAATTTTAATAAATATATATAAGTATTAAGCAAGGAAGCAATTAAAAACCATCTGAGAATTGAGCGAAATTTCTTGGAAATTCAACGGGAATTTCTGTTTTTTTTTTTTTCTTTGCTTTGGTCGCAACTGAGTAATTCTCCTTCATCGTTGACCATAGTCGTTGCGATGCCAGTTTACCTAAACAAATCAGTCGATCAGTAACGGGTAAACCCTTTCGTATTTTTCTGAAGGACAGGGGTTATCAATCTTGAAAACAATGCTGTAGTCCCGAAAATGACATCGTAGAATGTTATTTTGAGCAATATGCGATACGACAGATTCATATGTTTTGTTACAGAATTCTTTAAAATTTTAGCGGCAATTGAAATTGCCAACCTTGAAGTCCATACGAAATCTTTTTCAAAATTCTTCAGATTTATACGATAGATTTTCTTGCACATCCACACAGCAAAATTAGACTCTTAAAAGTAGTGGCGCAGAATGAGTTAATGCATTCTTAAAATAACTCTCCTGAAGTCTCCGATGGATATAAAACTTGATGTCAGAATTTTGTCGTTATTTTATGAAGCATATCACTGACATTAGAAGCACCATAACCATCCATAATTGATGTCAGAGAATTAAAGTAGACTTGAAGCTACAGCGACCTTACACTGAAGGTCAGTGTATTGCACTGAATAACACCCCCCCCCCCCCCCCGATGAAACATCCTGAATTTCTACCGTTGGGTTTTTTTTCAGTATTTATGCTTTACATTCTCAGACATAACGTTGTGTGTGATAAGAGCAGTGCTTAAGGAAACGTGCAATATCCTCTGCTAGATAAGTTTTTTTTTTTTTTTTTTCACAAGTCATAGCTTCAAATACCGATGGGGGTACGCCTGTGTATAGAATTTCTTATTCTGATATTTATTTGTTATTTTAATGAATTACATCACTTAATTATTATTTTAATCTTTCTTGTTGTAAGGACAGCGTCGCTTTAATTACTAGGATAACACTGACGCTGTACTTTAAATACACAGCCAGATTGTTTGTACTTGAGTTATGAGTATAAACGAGATCTATAACTGAACTCTCTGGGTTCATTATTAAAAGAAGTGTTCGTTTCCACAAGAATATTGTTTCCTACAGACTAAAAGAAGTCTTTTTCAGTTAATAAATTATAATGATTTTACGGTTAGACTTTTATCCTTTTTTTCTGTCAATCTTGTTTCGAGGATGAAGTCAAATTACCAGTACGACGCTACTTTAAATATCGTATAACATTTGTTTGTTGTTATGCTTTTAATGATAATTCATAATTATGTCTCCATAATCATGTGCTGTTATGCCCTAAAGACGGTATTGTACCACAGTCAGCCACCCTTGAAGCCCCCCAAATTACTAATTTTTGCAAAAATTATAAGCAGTAAGACCATTACTTATTTTTTGTACATTTAATTAAAACGCGTTGAGGCACCAAACTAATAAATTTGCCCCTGGGGCATTTCATTTCTTTTGCTGTAGAACTTAACAAGACTCATATCCTTCAGTTGAAAAGTGAGAGTAAGGTATAACTTAAAGCATTCCATTTTGAAGCATAGTGACAAGGCATTCCCCCCCCCCCGCCACACCTTAGTGCATGACTTCAGTAATGCGTAATACGGTAATCGCCTTTTGAAGTTTAGTTGAAGTACGTGTTAAAGCTTTTTTTAATTCGTAATGTCTCGTTAATATTCATACACACACACACACACACACACACACACATATATATATATATATATATATATATATATATATATATATATATATATATATATATATATAACAATAGTAAACTGTATCTCTAAAAGAAGTTGGTTAACGTTAAGGCAAAAACGCCACCACCACTACCGCATCAGCCATTAACTGCTGACTCTAATATGAACCTCGTGTGCAGAAAAATTTTATATATTAATTATTTGTTTTTGTAGTTCATATACCAGTGTTCTTATTCTCTGAAGAAACAAACGCATTATAATCATAACTTTTGAAAAAAGCGTGCTTCTTATTTTAGAACATTTATTAAGACTGCAAACCCTCTTGTGTTATAGTGTCGAGTTCTCTCGTTCTTCATTAAGTTCGTTACCCTTGATATTCTCGGCCTTTATAACAAGGTCATTTTGATGCTAATGATGATTTGCTCTACTAACACTTTGACTAATAATGATAATGGTGGCAAAGGTTTCGTAAGTGTTAATTTTGTCATGACATGATGATGGTAAAGATGATATTGAACAGTTTATGTATTGAATGTTAATTTTCATTGAATGATAATAATACTTCGGTGATTTCAGAAAGACTCCGTCAAACCCCAGAAGTCATTCAAGAAAGTTTATTAAGTCCGCAACGATAAAAAACAAATAAAACATGTGCCGAAGTTCCTTCGGCGCAATCGAATTTTCTGTACAGCCGCTACAATTATAATCAAGACCACCGAAAATAGATCTATCTTTCGGCGGTCTCGGTATAATGCTGTATGAGCCGCGTCCCGTGAAACTTTAACCACGGCCTGGTGGTGGCCTATCCTATATCGTTGCCAGAAGCACGATTATGGCCAACTTTAACCTCAAATAAAATAAAAAGTGCTGAGGCTAGAGGGGTGCGGTTTGGTATGTTTGATGATTGGAGGGTGGATGATCAACATACCAATTTGCAGCCCTCTAGCCTCTTTAGTTTTTAAGATCTGAGGGTGTACAGAAAAAGTGTGGACGGACAGACAATAGTTTTCTTTCACAGAAAACTAAAAATTCATAATTGACTTAATTTTCATGCTATCTTAGCAGCTGTAAGAAGCATTTGTATGTACCCCATAGTGTGGCAGTGCTTTTCCACAGAGGTTAAAATCGTCGTCGCGAACACCAGCACT
Organism: Macrobrachium rosenbergii; assembly: GCF_040412425.1. Taxonomy (NCBI): domain Eukaryota; kingdom Metazoa; phylum Arthropoda; class Malacostraca; order Decapoda; family Palaemonidae; genus Macrobrachium; species Macrobrachium rosenbergii. Next base: position 23,678,038 of record NC_089759.1, read on the forward strand.
TCGCAAGCCTCAGTGCGACAGAGACCTGACACTATGTAAGACTTTCCATCAGTTATCGAGTAGAAACTTTGATTATGAATGCATAATTAGACACTGATGCCTGTGTCCCATTTCTGTTGGTCTCTTTTTATTAGATTACAGCCGAGCAATGCGTGCAAACTATAATTGGTGTAAGGTATAGTAAATGTAGCGATGATGATTTTGTTGATGAATTTCCCCTGAACAGTCTTCACTTAAACTGCCCCATGAGGGGGTAGGGGATAGTGCCGTCGATGCACCTCACTCGGTGCGCTGTAGGCATTACTTAAGGTTCTGTGCAGCGTCCCTTCGACCCCTAGCTGCAACCCTTTCCATTCCTTTTACTGTACCTCCGTTCTTGTTCTCTTTCTTCCATCTTACTTTGCACCCTCTCCTAACAAATTTTCATAGTGCAATCGCGAGGTTTTCATCCAGCTACAGCTGTAAAACCTGTTTACGCTCATTTTCACTTTCAGCGCTGAATGACCTTATAGGTCCCAGTACTTGGCCATTTACATGAATTTTATATTCCTGTTCCAGTTCCAATTCACTTAAACTGAATCATCCAGAGCCTGGATGACTAACTCCTTATATTTAGAGAAAGGTCTTTAAGATGATCTCAGCTGTGCAGAACATCTTTATTATCTTAGTACAGTATATCTGTGAGGTATAGTGCAGTACAAAAAAATATTGGGGCTAACTTTTTGGAGAGAGAGAGAGAGAGAGAGAGAGAGAGAGAGAGAGAGAGAGAGAGAGAGAGAGAGAGAGAGAGAGAGAGAGAGCTTTGTGTTTTGGTTTCTTTCTCATTTTACTAGTAACTGTGCATTTTTCCCATGTTCATCACAGCAGATAATATAATGATCAATTTATTGTTTTAAGAGGCACACATCAATACTGCCTTGTATGAGACGTTTAATGTAAACGTTTAGAGGAATCTTTAATGATTTTATACTTGCATCTTTTGTAGAAATAAAGATGGTTGGAACGCTACATTTTCGGAACCTTGCATTTTTACATGTTTTTCAAAGTGATTTACCGGTTTTACTTGAGTATGTTTTCCTTTTTTTTTGTATTTTTATAAAAAATCTCTAGTAAAATGAACATGAAAACAGCCAGCATGTTCTGAATCTCGTGACATCATGGCTATATTTATAAATGCACTACATGAGAGTTAAATCGAGTTTGATCGTGGTTCTTTGATGCAAAGTATTTTACTTGTCAGTATTTGAGGCAGTATGACAGTTCTCTTGCCAAATTTTAAAGTTTATTTGGATAATGTTCATAAAATTGATAGTTTATCTGGTTATTCAAAGTTACAACATTTTCAGCTTATTGAATATATTATTTTAAAGGGCAAACCTATTACCTGTGTATTTAAGTTGTATAAGTTTTATATACGAATCTTCACTGTGCAAGTAATCTATAAGTTATTTGAGACTGAAAGTCTCACTAATGGGATAACATTACAGTTTCAGTTATGGTGGTGCTTTCAAAATTACACGGAAAGCAGGTGGATGCTCATCATCTAAAAAGGTTGTGAGCCCTTGGTTCACGGGAAATAGACCCCTTGTTTAATTATCCCAAAATGTTCAACAAGAAAATGTAGAGCGACGTCTATACCATATAGAAGTATGACGCATTTGTAAAATTATTTTTGAAGGTACAGCCCTGTGCGCAGACACATACAGTATATACTCATTTGTGTGTTTGTTCTTTTGGGTACCTCTTACGGTTTCTTAGCAGATCTTTAGGGTTGAGGTTTCTAGCCCCATGTCCTTATATATTGATTCCAACTGCCGCTGGTGCTAAAAGTGGATGGAAGGAAGGTAGTGTGGTTGGATGGTGAAATAAAGGGCAGGTGGATGGAAGAAGCTGGGTGGACTGGTGGGCCATAGGCTGGGAGCACCCCGTGGACCTAGCAAACATGAGGTTATTTCGCACAAAATTAGACGCAGCACCCAAAGAAATATATATATATAAATATATATTATATATATATATATATATATATATATATATATATATATATATATATATATATATATATATATATATATATATATATATATATTTATATTATATATAAATATATATATATATACATACATACATATATTTATATATATATATATATATATATATATATATATATATATATATATATATATAGACAGACGTACATACTGTACATACATGTACAGTATGTATGATGTCTGTGTGTGTGTGTGTGTGTTTTAGAGAGAGAAGAGATACGGAAAGTCAGGCTAGCAGTATACACACAAGTAAACTTTATTGCAATCCGTAGCCCAGGTGACTGGTAGCAATAATAAGCAATTATCGTGAAAATTGTCAGATCTCAAACAAAACAGGCATTTTACATTACCTGAATTACGCATTGTTGGACTGACAATATAATTACGAATATTTATATAAAAGCTAGAATGATGATCCGTACAGTTAGCAACAAGGAGTCTGCTGCCACTAATATAGTTTATCACTACTGAACTATTCAGTTTGGTCCTGCGAATCTTTTCATTGATGATCTTCAAATTATAGTTCATGGATGTTTAGCGCCTTCAGGACTGCATTTATTGTATTAATCTATGATTGTGCAAAATTCATTCATTCTTTGGTAAATGAGATTTTGATTGAATGTGGCCTTCCTCTGACGTCTTGATAGCGAAAATTATACCACTGAAGCATTCTGTTTTATGATGAATATTCACTTTAGTATTCTTCCTTAATATCATTTTTTAGTATCCAAAGCCAAGGGTTGTGATGCCCCTTTGGCTAATTTACCTCTTTTTGAGAATCGGTTATTAGAGAAAATTATTTGGCTTTTTACAAAGAAACAGGATGTTCAGGCTTCGACAGTCTTCAGTTCTTGTGATATCAGTTGATAATGTTAAACTAAACAAGCAGGTTTTAGTATCTTAATATCGTCAGGAACGATTCATCAGAACATGGTATTATTATGTATTAGCAGTAGTTTTATTGTATCTCATCTTAAGAGAAAAGTTTCCTAGTTAAATATATATTGCCGATATTCCTTCCTTTCTTCATCGTTGTGTGTGAATATCATATGGTTTTTTTTTTCAGATAATAGAAAGTATCTAGTGAACGAAATAAAGTTCGTTTTTAATGAAATTCCAGTAGAAGAAAAAAATCCAAAGATAAGCATCCAAAATAAAAGGAGCAAAATGTGAGGCGCGGCTACCTGGAACATTACTACTGGGTACATCCAGCATAGTTGCTACTGTTATTGCTACTTCTGGTGCTCATCATACCGTCTATTATATTTGTAGCACATAATTATGAGGGTTCTGTAGCAGCTGTTGCTGTTGCCGTAGCATACAGTACAGAATTTGAAAAGTAGAGGTAGAGAAGAAAAATAGTAGGGGCAGGGGAGAATGAGGCCAAGGAGAAGGGTTGTGGGGGGGGGGGGAATGTTGGGGGATATTAGGAGGTGGAGAAGGCTGTTGGCTTAAAAGAGCCATCCATCCCGTTTGTAACTCTATACCATCTCCACCTTACATTAGCTGTCGCATAAAATCTCTTCTTGACTTGAACCTGAAAACATGCTGCGAGCGTCGAGGAAATTCCTGTGTATCAAATCACCTCACGTATTGGGAGGTCGGCCATGTCTGATGTGTCCGATCTCGACCGATAACTACTACTTGGCGGGGTCCACTCGGAGGGGCCACAGAGCAAAGGACCTAACCCTCTCCTCCCCCGATAGCCCCGCCTGGAAGACAACCAGCACACCCATCTCCTCCCCTCCCCGCCCCCACCTCCACTTCCAGAATTGAAGCCCTCCAGCCCCCAGCATAGACGACGACGACGTCGCCGCCGCCGCCGCCGCCGACTCTGTCTTCTTCTCCAGCCATCTGGAAGGTGTTGGCCATCGAGACAGCGAGACTCGAAGGCTAAGAACCTTCAGACTAGACTGATTTTACGGAAAACTCTCATGGCAGACCGGGAGCACAGCACATTCCTTCCGTAGACCCCTCTGTGTTGCATAAGTAAATCCATTTGCTTCACAAAAGTTATAGTGATTCGGATGAGCAATCACACCCATTATGTATTTGATGTGTCGTCGATCGATGGCGAAGAGCTTCGCTCGACCCATTGGAAAAAGTTGTCTAGGTCGACCTGCCATTGGATCTGTCCATCCAGACTTGAAGGTGTAAATGGAATGTTTATGAGGAGTGACATGACAACAAACGAGGGAACGCAGGCATCAGTATTCTTGAACTATTGCGTAGACCTAACATGTTATTAGATAAAGATGGTCTTATTTTAGCATTATTTCTGTTCGTACAAGCAGTCCGAAATACCTAACGCCCGGAGGGGATGTCGAAAAAAGCGAGAGTTGAAATCTTTCGCCGCTGGCATGGGTGTAGGAAATGGAAGGTCATTTGCTTGGTCCACAGACTCAGTAGTTGTCTGTGACGAGTGACTATCTCTCACCAATTAGGAGATGGAAATGGAACCTTGAGGTCTTTGATCGGTCCCGATAGTAAATGGGTCTCACTGGGTCAAAACGACTTCTCCCATCCCCCCCCCCCGCTCCCCCTCCTTCATTTATAGATATGAATGCATGTACATATGTCTCGATTTTATGCGAGTCTCCAATTACCGGTAATTACTTGATTATTACTGACTCCTTGTCATCCTCCCCGATGAAATTCTTGATTACCCAATGGGCAGATCAGAGCGATTGGAAGAACCAAGTAGATTGAATATCATCCCCGAATCAAATGACTTAGATTTTACGTACCCCATTAAGTACAAACTCATCGTGAATATTGTCGATATATATATATATATATATATATATATATATATATATATATATATATATATATATATATATATATATATATATATCTTCTTCGTTTAACGTGCTCTTTCCCATTTTTCATATGGGGTAAGCACGATGCCTTCTTTTGAAGGACTTTGATTTGGCTTTGGGGTAGTATATATATGAATGATTATAATCTCACTGATACGTGATTTATATATCCATATGCATCATAGTGAAAATGAAATAATGGGTGTAAATCCCGGTGTCTCATTTCCTTTGTGGTACATGTATACACACACAATATATATATATATATATATATATATATATATATATATATATATATATATATATATATATATATATATATATAATGTTACTTGTCAAATTTAGTTAAATGTCTGTTGAACTAAGTGCATGTTATTAGCTTCTCAACGAGAAGGATCTTGCGCTATATTCACCATTTGCACTGTGATTGTACGTGTTGTAGTCTTCTCTAATTAATAGTTTACTTATTTTCTTATTACCTATAATGTTTCATTGCACATGGAAAGAATATTATTTTGAGGAATATGTGTTCTTTTGGTATTGTGGATAGCTTATGAAACAATCAGGGTGGGTTGTACACATATGTACTGTATATGTATATATATATATATATATATATATATATATATATATATATATATATATATATATATATATATATATATATATATATACATACATGTGTGTGTGTGTGTATTTTAAATGAAAATATCATTATAACATCGTTATGTGGACTTATGAGCCATAAAAAACAGCCAAGATACGTGTCGTAAAAGCCAGTAGGTTGCGATAATAGTGCTAGTGTCCTCTTCTCGATGTCTTCCTATCGAGAATACGGTAGCAATGCTATTGAAATATTGTCGTATATTTCTTTGTTTGTTTGTTATCTTCGCTTATGTAATATTCCTACAGTAAACGAAGACTCGCACAGACACGAGCATACATATAACATATATATATACAGTATATGTATATGTGTATGTATATATATATATATATATATATATATATATATATATATATATATATATATATATATATATATATATATATATATATATATATATATATATATATATATATATATATAGAATGATTGAATTTTGATGTGTGCAACTTTCGAATCGTTGGTGTTCGATTTTTGTCTGGAAAAGGCATTTTTCCAATGAAACTATACAGTATGTATGTACATATATATATATATATATATATATATATATATATATATATATATATATATATATATATATATGTGTGTGTGTGTGTGCGCGCGTGTGTGTGTGTGGGTCACAAGCATGCACTAACATATCGATGTATTTCCTTCACATACACAAACCTATGTATATGTATATATTGTATATATATATATATATGTGTATGCATGTATGAATATATATATACATACACATATACATAGGTGTTTGTGTGTGTGGAGAAAGAAATGCCCAAATAAGTAAAACGGTGAAACATGAAGGAGAACGCAAGAACTTGGCATTTCGTCGGATTGTATCTCCACCCTTTTGCGAACAACAATGGTTTTGTTGGGTGTATTTGTTGTTATTGTTTTAGATGAAGCCAACCATGTGCTACAAAAGGGCTCTTGCCCCCTGGAGCGGCCCCTTAAGGCTTTGTCAGTACACAAGAGAATTATTCATTTTAGTAGTTTCTAAATGGCAGGCGATTAAAAGTTAATAGATTTTCGCAAGGTTCCGGGTAAGCCCAGAGGATGATGATTCGGTATCTTCTTTGAAATATTTCCTAAAAGATATCGTCTATCTCCCATGACCCTTGTTGGATTAATTGATTGATTTTATTAATTTATGGTTACTAAACTGGCGTCGCAACATCTAGGTTACTGACGCCGACCCTTGTGAGAGATTCATGATGTTTATGTTGTTTTTCTGCGTAATTAAAGCCGCTGCGAGTGACTCACCTTTGACACAGCACATACCTCTGTAAACAGTTGCAGTTCATCCCAGTTAAGTCATGGCTGGGGTTACATTATAAAAAATGACTGAATTTTGATGTGTGCAACTTTCGAATCGTTGGTGTTCGATTTTTGTCTGGAAAAGGCATTTTTCCAGTGAAACTATATACACACACACACACACACACATATATATATATATATATATATATATATATATATATATATATATATATATATATATATATATATATGTGTGTGTGTGTGTGTGTGTGTGTGTGTGTGTGTGTGTGTGTGTGTGTGCGTGTGTGTGTGTGTATACTGTATGTGTGTGTGTCTGTCTGTCTGTCTGTCACAAGCATGCACTGACATAACGATGTATTTCTATTTTGCATGAGCGTGTCCATCTTGTTTATTTTATGTTTTCTTTACTGTTACAACAATGTATTTTCCCTTTCCTCCCAAATTACAGCATAATTCTCTGTAACAGCATTGTAATATAAAATATAAGATAATAACTAGTAAAGTCAGTTTTGTTACAAGACTACATTACAGTGACTTAAACTGCGCAAATGGCCTGTGTGAAATTCCGCCACTCATCTCTGGCCTGGGATTCTTCTCGACCCCACGGGAGCCCAGCTGACACTCACAGGGGTGACGTGAATGACGTATCCAAGGAAGGTAGATTTGGTGCAAGTCATATCCATCTCTCTTCGTCGTAACCTCACCTGTATATAGAACTTCCGAAATTTCCCTTGTTATTGATAATCTTCTTAAAGCTTTGTTCTCAAAACAAACTCTCTTAAATAGTTTCATTGTTATACCATTCATCATGTCAGTCTAACAGTTGAGATCGCACTTGTCTTACGTATAATCATACTTTCGTATGCAATTTCAGTCTTTGATTTCCAAGCTTATTCAGCCTGTCTGTTATTTTATATACCTTTTACTAAATTCCTACTCCAGAGAGCTTTTATTGGATGTTCCCAAATAGCTGAAAGATCCAACCTCTTTAATCCTTTCTCTGTCTGGTGTTATTTCATCCCTTTGTGCATTATTTTCCCTTTTTTTTTTTTTTTTTTTGTTAAATTTCCACCTAAACAATGCCTAATAATGAGGAAATTATTATAATCATTATTATTCAAAAGATGAACCTTGTTCAAATGGAGCAAGCCCACCAGGTGCCATTGAATTGAAATTCAAGCCCCCAAAGAATATGGTGATCATTATAAAGAAGTAACAGAAGGTAATGGGAAATACAGAAAGAAAGAAGAAATCGCTTATTAAAAAAGAAAATAAATTAATATATAAATGCAAATAAAAGTAAATTATTGAAGTACAAGGAGAATTCTATCAGGGTAGCAATGCAGTGCATCTTCGCTTGAACTTCGGAAGTTCCAATTGCACGACTGAGAATTTCGACAGCGAAGCACATTTACTTTATTTTAGTGCTGCTGTTCAGCAAATCTTGTTGCCCTCGGCAGGAAAAGAGGATCAGGGATCAATTGTGAATGTGATGGATCTCTGTTAAAATACAATTATGAAAATTGACCAACAAGAGACCATAATAACAGAGGAGATATAAACAAAAAAATAAATGAAATAACAAACACATTCACTTGCAAAAACAAGTGCTAATCAGAGATGTCTGACGCTGTAAAATAATATTATAGTATCTCATCTCGATCAAGAGTTGGCAGTCTTGTGTCTCTGTGAATAGGATTATTCGGAATTGCCACACCAGGAACCGACGAGGAGAGGAAAGTTTCGTCATGGAAAGTAACAATAATGTTTCCGGGCTGTGTACTTACGCTGCCTTGCATATCATTACGCTGGTGTAATCCTGCTCATTTACTGATGCCTTTATTGCAGAATTCCTGTCGAATGTGTTACAATCGAGTTGATTGGGGTTTTCAGAATTTTCTGTATGTTATTTATTTATTTGCTTATTTATTTTCTCATTTATCGTGCGAGTCGCGTATTCAACCACTCGACAAATACCGTCGGAATTGTATTTCATTTCAGGTTTTCCATAGTCTAGTTATTCAATTTCTACCTGGGATTGTCACGTAAAAATGGTGAACATTGCAAGGATGACGTCTAAATTTATAGGAAAAATAAACTCCATCCTGCTGATGTTCGTGAAATAAATTACACATCAGTGTTACTGTAGAAATATCACATTCCTTCTTTTGGAGGATAATTAGCCAAACCTTCCCCATAGCCCTTATATATAACAACACTAGGAGCAATAGCGACACCGTCCAATGATTAGAACTATACATGCTGCAGAAGGCTTAATTAATACATACATACATACTTTCCCCGCTTAGGAAGCACGGCTCTTGGATCATGTCAGGTTGCATTTTTCATTGTCATGTAAAATGAATGAGAATAACCAATTATGCGTTATGAGTTAACGTTTCTAATATTATTTGAAGAGATAAGCTTGATCTAGAAGTTCTTCAGCACAGAAACAAGTGACAAAGATTATTTGCAAAGACTAGGGCCTGCTGTCAGTTAATCAGTGATTTTTGTATGTCGTTTGTTCTCCATAAATTTAAGCCAGAGCTTTCTTCTGCGAAAGGTGTTTAAACTCAGTCATATGTACTGTTTATCTAGACTTATATGCTTGTGCAATTATTCCTTGTGAGGATCAATAAGAGAAACAAAGGCAGTGTAGTGATCCACTATATTTCGGCCATTATGCATTGTTCCCTTTATAGACCGTGACAAGTATATTAAGCTGTTAGATTGGATTAGAAATTAAATCCAATATGTATATATTTGTGACATATAATTGTAATTAGATGTGTATATATGGACTTGTGAAATGAAAAATTTTAATCGGAATCTTCTAAGAATCCTTATGAAAATGTTTAACAGTTATCTGTGTTATATATATATATATATATATATATATATATATATATATATATATATATATATATATATATATATATATCTTCATATATATATATATATATATATATATATATATATATTATATATATATATATATATATATATATATATATATAATTAACTTTATCACATACACAATTGTTCTGTGCATTAGTAGAATTACTAAAAGGACTTCATTCAAACTGGATGGTGTCTAATACTGTACGGATACTTGATAATGTGGACTGTTTGTCCAAGAAAGCTTGTAACTTTTTCTGAGTAAATACTCCATTAGACACCATCCAGTTTGAATGAGGTCCTTTTAGTAATATATATATATTTATATATACCATATATATTTTTTCTTTTTCTTTTTAATTACTGCTACAGATATAACGGAAAACATACTTTACACTGCTTTTATACCAGAATTTTATCCCGAAGAGTTCAGACTGCTTGGAATTACATTACTTCTTATTTCCCCAGGTATGTTAAACGGTTCTTGAAATGTCTTTTGTATAACCTCATTTACCACCATCCTAATACTGAGAATCATACATGTTCACAGAGGAAAACTTAAGTACTTGTAATACCAGTATTAAACTTGAACGATGGTGTTTGATGCCAAGTGGCGTGAATCGACTTAACTGATGTGATTCTCTCTCTCTCTCTCTCTCTCTCTCTCTCTCTCTCTCTCTCTCTCTCTCTCTCTCTCTCTCTCTGTATGAGGTTAATTTCAGGCATTAGAGGTGACTAAGCGTGTTTGTGTTTTTTACTCTCATTATGTTGCGTGCTAGAAACTCTCGTTTGTTTTCCATCTCTGTTTGTTAGGATGATTTCTGATTTTTTGCCCTTGTTACTTACGTAAGCGCAAAATTAATTTTTGGGTAAATAAGCGCTTAGGTTAACATTGCAGTTTCTGGCGTTGTTTGGTTTTTTTCCTTATCAGTCCTTGCCAGGGATCTTGCATATTGAATTACCTATTTATGAATTAAGATTTTTAATCATTCAGCGATAGTAAATGCATTTGTGTTAGAACACATGTGGGTAGTTGTGTTGATGAAATGCAAGCTGTGAAGTTCGATGATTAGTATGTAATTTGATAGGAGCATGTTGGATTAATTGAATGCAAAAATGAAGGGAAGAGATGTTTATGGAGCCATAGATTATTTGACAAGAAATTTGAAAAAAAGTATTCAACAAAGGGGATTAATCCCCTCCCCCACCACACACACACCCACACACACCCACACCCACACACACATCTTTTCCCTGTAACCATTGCTCCATTACTGAGTTGTCTTGTCGTTTGGATCTAAAAGACATCATGATGACTCTTCAGAAAATGTGGACATAGTGTGATTGATACAGTGGAAGCAGAGATGTATAGAAAAATCCTCTTTGGTTGGGAGTTTATTCTGGTGAGTGCAATCTGAAGGAAAGATAAAGAAGGTTACGAGTAGCAACTGAAGATCAAGGGAAAAAAACAAGATCAATTCGAGCACTTGAGGAACACATGTGAAAATAAACGTTTATTAGATTACGTGCATGTGCCAGTAATTATTAAATTGTCTTTGCCAATAGGTAATGGAAGCGGTTGCATACTATGTGAAGGTATATAATCTAAGAAATAATTTGATATCATATATTTAATCTTAAGAATGATCTTATTTTGGCTGTTGTAGTAAAATTACTAAATTCAACACTTGATGCTAAACTTTCAGATTAAAGGGAATATTTCTGGGGATGGGTTCTGTAATTTTCTCTCATAATGGCATGTATTATGAGTGAATTTCATATAAGAAATTTATCCTTCTTAATTAGTTCGAGAGGCAGAAGGTATGCCTTTAGGCAACGAACATGATAGGCTCTTCACAAAGGGTAAATGAGTACTGCAATTAGTAAATACCCCGTTGTCTTTTGGGCTTCTGTCGCCGCTGGTGATTGCTTGTCGGATTTTCTTTTCATTTTTGCCAGTAACGAATATAATTATGTTGGGTAAATTGCTGTAAACCTGAGAATTTGTCTTGCGTTCTTTAGGGCCCAAAGAAGGTTCATTTTTTCGTAATTATAAATAGTTTGTAATTGTTCTTATGTGTTCACACCACTTTTTTTTTTTTAAAGTTAACCGCCATATTAATAGGTTTGTTATATTAGATTCCTCCCTTCGTCATTTGTATCCTAATTTCTTCTGCTTATGCATTTTGAAAACGGATAATTTTATTTTTTATAACAGTGAAGATTAAAATTATTGTTGTTAGTTTATTAGCCGAGTTTGTTGTCAAAGTAAGCTTATCTTACGCCAAATAGTAAAATAATTTTAAACCGCCAAACATATAGCTAAAACCTTAAAACATTTTAAACGGTAAATTTATAAAAATAAAAAAAGAATATTCAGATCATCTTCTGTCAATAAATAACTCTCATTTAAGCAAAGCGTCACCGCCAGTATGTGATGAAAGACCTTGGGCATCTGTCTGAAAAGTTCGTGACCTCTAAATTGTAGTGGTGTTCGAAAGGAAAAGCCCCCAAGTATACCCTAATTAAGCGATAGGCCCTCCATCGCTCCTCTACTTATGAGGCAGTTTCTTATGACATTTATGGATGGTAAAATTACGGAGACCCTTCCATTCATTCCGGTTGGTTTCCAGGATTCCCATTATGGCTTCATTTAAGGCAGCCGGTGATTTTTTGTTTGTTAATTTTATCTTATGAACCCCTTGTACGTTATTGAATTTCCATAGTTCTGTAGTTCTCGCTCTGTATAACATTTTATTTTCTAATTAGTCTTGATGCTCTAAATGTGTCTGTCGAGGTTTGGTGGGGTTATTTCATTTGCGATTAGTGAAAAGGTTGTTACTACAATAATTCCTTGAAGGTAAAATGCAACATAGGTGTGTTTTGTTTGTTTGTTGTCGATGAGAAAGGAATTGAGGGAGTACATCACTTCCCGTGCAGTACTAACAGCCAAGATTTAATGAGTGAAAGGGAAACGACTCAGAGGACCGTCAACAATCACCGGGCCCCAGCCTTTACCTGCCTTGTGCCCTCGGGTTCCGGAAAGAAGAGAGAGAGGAGCGCTGCGAGAAGAAGAAGAAACGAATGTGTGAGGGGTATAGGAGCCCTGGTCCCTCTCCTCCTCACAGGTACAAATTTTTCGTCCGCTCAATCGTGGCCGACGATTATCGGCCTGTGTGGCATTTCCTCTTCTACAGTACGGGTATGGGAATGCAGGAGTTCATGACGCGCCAAAAGGACTATAGAATACATTGAGTGCCCTTCCTCCCCTTCCCCCTACCTCTCACCCTCTCACCCCTCCCACTTCCCAGGGACCATTGTTTTTGGGAGAAGCAAATTCTCTCTCTCTCTCTCTCTCTCTCTCTCTCTCTCTCTCTCTCTCTCTCTCTCTACACAAAATGCCCGGAAATGGTTTCCTTTACATTGTTATTATCTTGTCACACCTTTCCTGGGGTCATTTTGGAATCGCTGTTGTTTACGAATGGATTGAAAGGAAGAAATTTTAGGGAGGTCATTCTGTACCAGACATTATTTCAACTTGTTTTGATTTGTAGATTTACCCCGTAATTAAATTTATTGCATTTTGTGCAGTCAGAATTTATGTTAGGCAATAATAATAATGGTCCTTTTAGCTGTGGTTACGATCGTTGATTCCTAGGCGAGATTTATTGTTGGTTATCTGGTGTTACAACTAACATGGTCACTGACGCCATCCTCGAGATCGATCCCAAGGCTGTTAGGGCAGCGCCTTGGGCCCCTTCCCTGACTAAATCCATTTGGCCTCTATTGACCTAATAAATGAATTAAGTACCTGGTGTTCAGTCAACTACGATGGGTCGATGACAGGGTGATGGATGTGGCGGCAGCAATTTCATCCCAGAAAGATTTTCCGAGGAGTCACTCCCTTCAAAATGAGAAATAATAATAAGTATTATCATTCTTTATTTTCACCACATGCCTTTATTCCTTTAGAGCCTTAGGCTTCGAGGAAGCCATTCGATTTCTCGGAAATTCTCCTGGGATGAGACTGCTAGCCCAACACTTTTATCCTTTGCTCCAGCCCACGCTGATTTCCCATTTACAGCTGGGTGGACTGGTGGGCGGCGGTTGGCCGGGTGATTCACGGAACTACCAAACGTGATTTGATTGCAGTGCTACCCAGCCAGGGTTCCCTCTGATCATTAGTATGCTATATCAGTTCAGTTACCAACATTAACCAATCCTATAATTGCTTTTATAGTTATTATGACTATAATTATTATTTATTCCTTTTTTATTCGGGACCCATTGTACTTTCTTTTGGATACACATCGCGATTCCTCTCATTAGAACGAGACAGAGCGTGAACAACCAACCTCTGCTGTTGAATAATTCTCTCTCTCTCTCTCTCTCTCTCTCTCTCTCTCTCTCTCTCTCTCTCTCTTGTTTTTTATTGGAATTAATTACACTCTTTTGATACCAGTGAAGTGTGGCTTCACTTACTTTTTTTCCGTCTCCGTCTCGTTTGTTGATTCTTTGTTATTTGTCGTCTCATCTTCGAAGAAGCATGAAGCGCGGCCCCTTTGAATGGAAATTGTTGAAGCATTTCTCCCCACCCGCATCAAAAGAAGCGTGCAACTTTTTTTTTTTTTTGATTCGAGAGAAATTTGAGTGTATTTCAAGAGTCCATTGTTATTATATTCAACAAATAATGCAGAGGGATTGCGACCTTCTTTACTTTTGCTATGGAAGTTACGTAAGCGTTGACTTTTACCTCCCCTTTTGCCCAAGCCTTTTAAGGAGACGCGAGGTGCTATTTTCCATTTCCCTTCCGTGGAAGGCAGCGTGAAGTGCTAAGGTGACTACTATTTTGGATCTGTGATTGATGGTTTTGTCGAGTCGTGTGACTCCGATGACTGAGATACAACCCCTACCTGGGTAGGGAAAGATGGGGAAGGGGGTGGACAGGGAGTGGACCGGACGTGTGGGGAAGACGGGAGGGGGAGGGGAAGGCTTTGGGGGTGGGGGTGTCGTCGCCACCTCGAAGGGGCCAAAGTCATCTCACCTCTCGCGGCGCCTCAGATCGGCCATTGGCGCTATTAAGGAAAAAAATGATAGTATTTCTTATAATGACGGGGCGACTTCCTGTGCTAGAACCGATCGGGGGTAAGGTTTTGTTGGGGGCCGGCGGTGGTGAAGCGGAGGTTTGTGCAGTGAAGAAAAAAAAGAAAAAAGTTTGAGGATGTTTGACCGAAATGAAGGGTTTCGGAGAGTTCCCGAGTGACCCTGACTCGCCGCTGTATTGTTTATTCGTGGCCCTCGGGACATTTACTTGTGTGGGTGTCATATGAGGGCATCAGTCATACAGCGGGTAAAGTAATTAAGGGCGAGGTAATTGTGTGCCCACGTCCAGCTTATTAGTAGGTAAAGATTAAATAAAAACATCCTTTCTGTCATAATGAGAGATCTTTATGTATGCTTTAGAGTAAAGCTTTTAAATTACAGACTGACAGTAAACTTTGTATGGTTTGGAGGCGATAAATGGATTGCAAGATTATCTTTATATTCATAACCAGTCGGAAAAGGTGGAAAATTATGTCTTCATTATTATATTTGTCATTAACGGAGATAGGTCTTACTTACAGACTTTCCAGCAAAGCTGTTAAATCGTCGAATATAGTTTTTAAGAATATTGAAATGTGGAGGCGGTTAATATAAATATAAGATTGTCTATATTAATCATTAGTGGATAAGATAAAAATAGAAAGCTCGTTTGCATTTTATTTGTCATTAATGGGAAGATGTCTTCCTTGTATGTCTCACAGTAAAATTTTAAATCTTAGAATAGAATTTTGAAGAATGCTGCGTTTTGAATTACATAGGTAAAATTATCATGGGTGGTCGAAAGAGGAGTTTGAAGGTATGATTTTGGGGGTTAATAATTAACATATCGTTCGACTTAAACTAATTTTTATGGAAAATCCCATTAACGTATGTCTATTGAACCGCATTTTTTCCATTGTAGTGACAAGTGTTTTGAATATCGTGCAGGTTATTTGTCATTTGGTAGTATTCCAGTTTATCACGACTAAAAGACGGAATAAAAGAGAGAGAGAGAGAGAGAGAGAGAGAAAGAGAGAGAGGAGAGAGAGAGAGAGAGAGAGAGACTTCCGTAATGCATTCCATTGTCACTTGTTGCTTAGCAACAGGTTTGCCTTTGACACAAAGCATCACTAAAAGTCACTTAAGCACAGGCTGTCTGGCGACCAGGTCTGAGGCGAACAGCGCAGAACAGTGCATTTACCACCTCTTTTGGGGCTTAGCTTGTGTTAAAAATATCCGGGGTGGTCCTTTTCCCGCCCTCTCCTCATCTTCCCTGTAGAGTTCCCAGCCTTTGAATAAGTTGCTATGAGTCTGTCGCTTAGTATTTCCTGTTAGTGGGAGTTCTGGAATGTCCTCATAGCACATTCCCAAAGGCCGCCGCACACATGAACTGACCGCAGTGCTGTTATTTCTACTGTTAGTGACGCCACCCACGCCAGTTAAAAGACGGTGTTTAAGTTGATAGAAATCGCCTCAGGGTGTGATCTGTGTGTGTGTGTGTGTGTGTGTGTGTGTGTTTGCCTGTCTTTCCTTCACTCGTGTTTTCAGTTTCGATTTATTACTGTAGCACCTTTCGGAGTTGAACCGCGATTGCAACTAATGGGCCATTCAAAAGCAACGCGATCATGGTTATAATATTACAACCTCTTTCGTTTCAGCCATCAATAATCTCTATATTTTCCTCCTGGGGATCAGACCAATGGGTGGTTTTGTTATCCCGAAGAAGACGTCTGCCAGGGCGAAATGCATTAATGAATGACATTTATTCCCAATGAAGCGTGAAGTTCCTTCTGTTGGCGAACAGAATAAGGAGTGAAGAATGAACGGTGGAAAGGAGGAGGTGGAACCCTTTACAGAGAGAATGAAGCTATCAAGGGGTCTCGAACACAGGGGCCACTGGGTATCAGGGAATGAGGTCTGGAACGTGAAAGGGGGGGAGGGATCCCTTGTCGGTCCCATACCCTGGGTGTACCTGGGTACCAGAGGGGATTTGGGACGGTGGCTTGGGTTGGTGTCAGTGTGGTGTAGGGGGAGTTTGACACAGGATTAGGGATGCTGGTGTGGAATTTATTCGTTTATCCTTTGTACGTGAATGGGGTGATTCTCTTTTTGTGGTGGTTGACCCTCCAAGGACCTCTCTAAAGACGAAACGACCGGGATAGTTTTGGGAAGGGAGGGCGGCTGGGAGGGCTTGGATGGGTGGCAGATTGGGACGGAGGTAGAGGCAAGAGTGTTTGGGCTGACACGGATTAACTACCTCTCCCCCCCCTCCCACACTCCCGCGACACAAAATGAGTTTTCCTTTCTCTAGGCTTTCTGTCTTGAATTGTTGTGTTTAATCTTTCACCTCATGTCCGCAACCTTCTCTTTTTCTTTCTTTCATTATCCCTAAGACGGCATTATCCCAAGCGTTACCAAGAGCCGCTTCCTCTAAAGGCTCTTCTGTTGTTTCGATTTGCGAAAACAGGAACTTGTTTTAGCAGGAAAGACTCCTGTTAAAGCAAGATCTTGGATTATCCATTATTGTCGCCAGTTATTAGGCAGCTTTGTCGTTTAGCTTATGCTTAACATCAACCTACAAGTGGCCTAAAGTGAAGTTATGTAATATATATATATATATATATATATATATATATATATATATATATATATATATATATATATATATATATATATATATATATATATATATTTTTTTTTTTTTTTTTGGTTTCTGATGTTTCCTTTCGGTGAAATACACAGTAGTATATAATGTAGTGTTGGCTTTAGACCTGATGTTTCCGGAAATCGTCACTGATCGGTGGAAAGGTCATCAAAAGGAAAATTGCTGGTATATGGTCCGCAAGTCACTGATGAAATCTTTGGTTTACTTTTCCCAGAAAAGGCTCCGGGTTTTAAGTTTTACCTGTCATACATCAAGTGAATTACAGTATTTAAATAAAACTTAACTTTTGTCAGTTTTGTTTATTAAGAAAAAGCTTAGTGATCTTGTCTTTGATTCGATTCACGGTACGGTGAAATATCATTACATCCTTTGCGTAAAAGTTGAATGATTAGTTTCTCTTCCAGAATTATGGCTTCGTGTCATATTGAAAACGACCGAAAAATCGCCACCCCCACCCCCGTTTTTTTTTTTTTTTAACGAACCAACGTTAAAAAACTGAGGGGTTATTGATTTTCTGGAGGTTTTTATTGACCCTATTTTGTGTGCTATTATTTGGATACCTTAAACTTTGGTTGTATGTATTCTAGGTCATAAATTGGGTCATATTTTCCTAATTCTAAATTTTGTTTATTTATTTATTCTAAATCCTTAAATTCAATTACTCAATCTGGATTCTAGATGCTGTTTGCGTGTTTTGCAGTACACTAAAATTTCATTTACGTTTATTCCCAACTAAAATTGTATTCAAAGAGCACCGAGCAGTCAGATCTCATTTTGTATCCATGAGTTAATCTCATGTTTCATGGTAGCAGGTGAATTACCTAGTACCTTCAGGTACGCGTCCGAAGTAGTGGTGAAAGTGGTAATCATAAGCGTATGCTATTGTTTTGCTGTGTGGGATAGAAATTCAGGTTAATTGGCAGCTTGTGACATTTTGATATATTTATCTGGGTAATTTTCGATGTTTCTGGCTTTGTTTTCAGCCAATAAGTGAGGTTTGCCAATATTATTCCTTGTATGAATACCTCAGTAACAGTTTTGTAAAAAAAAAAATTCCCTTGTGGTAGACTGCATAACTTGCGAGCCACTTCTTTTTTACTATTACAAGTTTTGAACCGACTGACCTTATGATAGTTTCTTATGAAATTTAACTGTAAATGCAGCAGGCAGAGCCAATATGATGTGTATGCATTTAATGTTTTTTTTTTTTTGTGATAACCGTTACATTTTGTGAGTAATGTGAGTGTGATTTGATTATTGTAAGACACACTATAACAAACATTCCAATTAAACATGTAAAAGAGGGATTATTGATATGATGACAGGAAGAACCGCTCTGTCACTCGCCTGCACTCAATCGTCCGCAACAGTTGGTATCATGTTTACCCTTAGATATGAAGCGTGTTATTACGAATCTAATAATAGTTTTTTGCTCCCCTTAATGTTTCTCTTTAGTTCCGAATGATGGAACCCTTGCTCTTTCTTTATATGCTTTTTATAGTGTTTTTTCTATAATCTCTCTCTCTCTCTCTCTCTCTCTCTCTCTCTCTCTCTCTCTCTCTCTCTCTCTCTCTCTCTCTCTCTCATTTGTATGTATGAAAAGGAATAACTTTCAAATTTTTATGTTAAGTGCCTTGATAAGTGGCTTATGTAACTCACAGATGGAATGCTATAAAGGAAAGCTTTTAATATACAACTGAATCACTTGTTCTTCCATTGTTGAAATGGGGGATTTCAAGATATAAAGTAACTTTCACCGAATATTATGTGCCATTTGTTTTTTATGTGCAGTAGTATTGCTTAGTTAGAATGAGCGTGGAGGCAATAAGCCTTAAATGACACAAAGGCAGCTGGGGAAATTAAAATGACTCTTCTTATTATTGTTACTCTGTTATGAAAATGTTTTTTGTAGTGATATAAGAAAATGTTTTTTGTCGTGATATTGTCTATCATTATTTTGTCAGTACACCTGGCAGTACCAGCAGCTATGCAGAGACTTGAAGGCTGAAGAATTGCAGTAATTTGGAAGGTAGGGAATTGCTTCGGAATGTGTAGGTGAATTATTACTCCATAACGTTGTCTGTTGTTCTTCCTTTCACTCTTCGCCAGGAGGAGAAATTAGATGCAGCAAGAAGCGAACTGTCTCGTCATGACTGAGCGCCTTGTGATGCAATTGACGTCATCACATTAAAAGAATTTGGTTCGTGTACGTCGTGTTCTTATTTTGTTTGATTAATTGTGCCGCTTAAGTGTGACGTTTTCATTTCGTTTCGTTGTGTTTTTTTAATGAAATTTATCATTCTGTCTTTATTATAGTTTATTCTTTACTTCTCATTTTTTTTAATGCTGGGCTGCTTGCCCTATTGTGGCCCATGGACTATAATAACAGTAATATGTTTTACCCCGTTAGGGCGTAGCTTGGCTAATAATAATAATAATAATAATAATAATGTACTTGTAATAAAACTTCAGTGCCCTCTTAGCTACTCGATTTTCCTACACTTTCTGATACCGTCCTTCCTCGCAGTTATGTGATTAACGCGACACCTCGTTCATTTGGATCTTAGGCTTTGCAGTGACAAGCGCATTTGAAAAGGATGAAGAAACGAGAAGCTAAGAGGGCATTGTGGTTATTACAATTAAATGCGTATCCGGTAATAAAAAAAAGTGACCCGTAGATTCTGTTGTAATAATGAGAGATGATAAAAATCTGTATAAAATATAAAGTCATCGTTCGACTGCCTTCAAGAACGTAATTCTATTTAATGACCCTTTGGCTTAAGTGATCCCCGTGCCTTGGCCATAAACCTCACGGTCTTCATTCATGCATTCCGTCATTGTCTTCTCACTGAGATCGCGAAGTCAGTCAGGTGTACGGTCACACCGAGAACGTAGTCGAAATAACTACGGGCCCTAATGATGAAAGATGGAAGCGACCTTTGCCACCACCTGACACTTGCAAGCGGTTTCTCGTAATAGATGAGTTTGTTTTAGGTGGTGCTTCCTTCAGGTAGACCTGACATACGGTTTCGCCGGGTAAATATTTGGTTTTTAATCATACGTGTATTTGTTTCTTGAGCATGTGCGTGGTTTAATAGGTTATTCCTGTGTTCTTTTCAGTGTACTGTCTGTCAAATTTTATGGTTTTATCATGCGTGGATATCAGTTCATTGGTGATCAAAGAAGTTTCTGTCAATCACTTCTGGTATTTAACATACAGGGATATCAATTCGTTGGTGATCAAATAAATATCTGTCAATCATTCATGGTTTTATCACACAGGGATATGTCATTCGCAATCAAAGAAATATCAGTCAATTATTAATGGTTTTATCATTCAGGGATATCAATTCATGTTGAGCAAAGAAATATCTGTCAGTCATTTATGGTTTTATCACACAGGGATATCAATTCATTCGCGATCAAAGAACTTTTATCGTACAGGGAAATCAGTTTATTGGTGATCAAAGAAATGTCTGTCAATCATTTATGGTTATATCATACAATGATATCAATTCATTCGTGATCAAAGAAATATCTGTCAATCATTTGTTGGTTTATCAGACAGGGATATCAATTCGTTGGTGATCAAAGAAATGTCTATCAACCATTTATTGGTTTATCATACAGGGCCATCAGTTCACTAGCGA
>NC_089759.1:23701656-23804156 GCF_040412425.1 Macrobrachium rosenbergii
CACAACTCGGAACTTGTACAGAAGTTTAGACGGATTGAACTTGTACAGAAGTTTAGACGGATTGTTGCATATGAAAGCTGTACAAAAGGAAATACTTCATGATATATCTTCAAATTGAATTTGAGGTGTGACTTGTTTCATCGCGTGATGGAGACAGAATGAAAGAAAGAAATTACGTTCATCACTGGAAATAAAAAGCAGGATTTTTCTCAATCCATCAAAATTCTTGTTTTGTAGGTATACTTATTTTTTTTTTTTAGTGATTAGCCAGTCAACGGTCTTTCCTTGAGGTCTATAGTGAAGTGGTTACTGACCTAAATTCTTAACGTTAGGTTTCTTTTGTTATAATAGGTCATTACCTTGACGATTATTGCGCAGTAATAGAGTTGCATGCTGGCATTTTAAATATTTTTCCTATAGTCACAAAGAACAGAAATATTCGTTTTAAGATTATTGCCACTATTGCGAAAATCTGATTGGTAATAAGGTACTAATGGACAAATTCCACAAAGTAATTGGTTTACTGATAGATTGATTGGTTTTCTTAAAAGATATTGCAGACAGGTTATATTTGTCATTTTTAGCGATTACAATGTTCCTTCTCTCTCGTAGCGACCTACTCACAGTAATAGATGTTTATGATAGTATTAATCATCATAATAAAGGCAAAAATTTACTGTATATCGTAAGAGCTGTTACGTTTAATTATTTTGAGCTGACTTTCATATTGTCATATGGAACATGTTGCACACGTGGATCATGTAAATTACTATGCTGTAGGTCTGAGTAGAGAGTTACATAAAGAAAATAGATTAGGTGGTCTTAGAATTCCCTGTACAAGGTATCCATTCATAAATTATTACGATGGATCTCTCTCTCTCTCTCTCTCTCTCTCTCTCTCTCTCTCTCTCTCTCTCTCTCTCTCTCTCTCTCTCTACTGGAAATTATTCGTAACATTGACTGTATTTTGTGGAATAAAAGAATTTTGTTTTTTTATATAGAGATTTATGGAACCATTGCACAGTTTTGTTGAGTTTTTTGAATTTTATATTATCGACATTGGAACTCGTCTTAATTTCCTTACTGTTAGTCCATTTGTCATTGTTTAGTATTCATACGGATATTTTACTGCTCGTTATTACATGCATGCTTACTTTCGTTGATTTTTCTTCTTATTCTCCATATTTAATGTTGAATGGTTTGTTCATGTAGACTGAGTTATTCTGCGACACTTGAAAGTTAATTTTATTAAGGTTTCTCTTATTAGTGTTCATTACTCACAAATTGACTTTTTTTAATTTCTAATAGTTGTTTAACATTGTTACTGAAGTTTTTAAGATTTTTGCAATTGTCTTTGGTTTTCGTTATATGCCGTTCTTTTCGTCGTTTCGGCCATATTTCCATTTTTCTGTAGTCATATCTGTTTAATTACTCTGTAGTTTTTGTATTTGTATATTAGATTATTTATGCATGTCATCTTAAATAAGATCTCAGTTACGTTATTCTGATTTTTCTGTGAAGTAAAATTCAAATTATTCTTCCCCGAATAACGGATGGTTTTTAAAAGGTCAAGCCATAAATTCATAAATCAGGTAGTTTTGTCCACTTGCTCATGCGCAGTATTCTGTTCTTCTGAACTTTTTTTTTTTCCCTCTCTATCACATCTCAATGAGCGAGCTTCAAATGGTTCATCATTTTGATTTTGATATTCTCATATATTGTCCTTTGTCACCCTTAGGTAAATTGGTCTTTTAACCGTGTGTGACCTTTTCACAAATGTTCATGATCTTCGTTCCATCACGGATCGGTTGGTAAGCAATTAGCAATAAAACTGATCTGTAAAAACTTATGTTGTTAAAGTTGAAGTCTTGTCACGCGCTGCTGTGCTTTTTTTTTTTCGCTTGTAACAGTGCATATATTGATGGGGGAAGAAGTGAATCATGTAGAGCTTTTATAAAAAGAATATTAGATTAAATCGAGCTTCCTTTAGTTTGTAAGAATAAAGCAAATATAAGAATAAGAGGAAATAATAGAGGTTTATTAAAACAGTATACTTATCGTCAGCCCGGGGAATAATAAAATACTTTGAATCGATTGTAGAGAAAAGCGAACTAGCTTGAGGGAGTATTCCTAGACTAGATATTAAGGACGTTGAGAAAGGAAACTGATCATTTTAAGTTGGAGAAATGGAGAGCTTTTGAATGCTAAAAATGAATTACGAACAAACTTACTAATGTAATGGTCTTCATTTTTTTTATTGTGACTAATTTTTTTTAGAGGTGATGATGCCATGGCTGAATTTCTTTTTGGAATCGCTTTAATGCTTGTGAATTCGCAGGAGAGAGAGAAAGAGAGAGAGGTAATTTTGCTTTCAATATTTGAAAGTGATTAAACACAATTTCAATACATATTTCTGTGGCAATCCTGTAATATAGCTTTGAATTTTTATATTATGGAGCCTGTTTAGTCAAAAAAGCGTCATTCTCAAAAAAATTCCTAATTAGGCGTTCAAGGAAAACAAGCATATAATCTCTTCTGTCGTGCAGAGAGAGAGAGAGAGAGAGAGGTTCAACTGAATGGTTGACTAAATTGCTATCAAATTTAAAGAGTTATTTTTTAGTTTTCGGTTGTCGGTTAACGAATAATCTGATAGCCACGTGAATTCAAAGTCATGGTCACATTAGCTGAAGAACTGATAGTTGTACTTTTCATTTTCCTGCTGATAAAATAGTTAATGTAACTTTCATGTATTTAATGTTGATACTGAAACAAATCTCGCAAACGCTCATTACACTAAGTGTGGAAGAGGAATTTATCAGAGAAATTTACTTTCCAACAAAACGAAAGTTTTGACCTTTTTACTATTTTTAGATGTAGTGGAATGCCTTCTATTTCAATAGTAATCTCCTCTCTGGAAGCGAAACAAAACATGATAGATATTTGGTTTCGTAGTGTTGCAAACAGAGCCGCCAGAGTAAAAATGTCTTTTCACGAACAAACAAATCAGCTTTTTATCCACCTTGCTGGAAGATTCCTTCCATTCCCCACAAATAGAAAGGAAGGCTCGGAGGCTCCCCACTTTTACTTTCTCACAGGCGACCAGCCAAAATTCTCATTTCGGCCTGACGTGACTAGGCTTTTTGGAGTCCGTCTAATTAAAACCTGTATTCTTTCAGTTGCGTTGGAAAATTCGCGAAGGAACTTTCGCGGTTGTCTTTTGCTGATAATGCAGTTATGAAACAGGCTGTGGGTTTTTTAAAACTAAATAGTATATTTACTAAGAGGCTCTCACTACGTGACTAAAGTATTTTTTATGTATCTTTCAGTAGGCAGACATGAATAAAGAGAAGCTGGTGGTAGCATCAGGATGGACTAGAACTGGAATAATTACTGCAGAGCATGTGGAGGACTGTTTGTGGTCATCATGCGCTAAGTATTATTATTATTATTATTATTATTATTATTATTATTATTATTATTATTATTATCTCTCAGTCTTTGGCGATCTGTTCTTTGCTGAAACATTTTTACTTTAAAATACGTAATTTTCTTGCGGTTACCGAACTTTGTGATATTCATATTCCTAAAGTTTAGAGTAGAGACTTCTTATACCTCCCCTCACCAGGTAGAGACCAGAGATCGTTCCCACATGGAGGAATCGAAATGTAACCCTTACTGAACAATCCTAGGGGCCTCTGTTAAGCTAAGCAGTAGATTAGGCACCTAATGTTAAGTCGACACTTCGCCGAGCGCTTCAGCTCAACCTCAACCCAACCAAATACGTGTAAGTTCGAATCTCCTCACCGGATGTTGGGTTTCGTGACTTGATCTTCATTTCTGATTCAAAGGTTTGTAAGGGCAAGGTGACACTGTAAAATGTCTGAGGAAATCGGGAAGTTAATAGGTCATCTTGACTATTACAAATGTATATATATTAGGTAAAAGTGGCCAGTTGATTCTGTATGCTGGTGTTGTAACATCTAAAATCATTAACTTGACAAAGAAAAAAACGAACAGACACCTCCCAACGCTGCTTATAATAAGTATGTGTCTAGACTCCCATCTCGACCTTAACCTTTGTATCTCATGCGCGTGTCCCTTTCCTTGCCCTTAAAAGGCTTACAATTAGTATCAAGCCTTTACACCTACACAGCCATTGTGCAATATATAGTTCATGAAAACTTGGCTCCTAACGCCCGGTGCGTTCAAAGCAATTTACGTGTGCTTTTCGTAGAACACAAAGAATGTACAATAATTGTAAAAATAGGCATTGGTAAAGTAGGAGGGACCGAACTGAAAACGTAGCGATTTATTGTAAATGACAACTAAGAAAAAGTGACAGACTTTGCCTAAAGTCAACGAAAGTAATATTGTCGTGAAGGTGAATCGGTTTGCATATAGAAGAAATTATTGTTACTAAAACACTGTGCAAATAAATCCGTTAAAAAAGGGTAAGTTTAAACGTAGGATATTCATCATCGCCCAATTTCACCCCGGCAATGCATGAAAGGGATGGTTTTCTTGCCTCCGTGCAGATGAATCTTCTGCATTTCACATCAGAGTAATGGCTCTCTCTCTCTCTCTCTCTCTCTCTCTCTCTCTCTCTCTCTCTCTCTCTCTCTCTCTCTCTCTCTCTCTTGTCTTATCATTATCTTTGTTTCTGTTGTTCACAATACATCTTTGAAAATCTTATCACATTTAAGCCCAGATATGTTAATTTTGTTTACAGCACGTTAAAAGAAGAAGAAGAAGAATATCGTACATGGTTAAATGATTATTTCCTAATTCAGTAATGACAGGTTGAAAACAGTCTGAATTTGAAGGCTCTTATTCATATTTTTCGTCAAATTAGAAGAACAGAGTTGGAAACGGATATTACACAAAGAAATAGCAAGAATAATACTACTGTTGAAATCTAGTCCCAGCGTAGCTTTTTTTTTTTCAATGTTTGCTTTCAAAAATAAAATATATTAAGTGTTTTCCTATTCTGGTCGCTTTTCTGAGACCCATCTTCATAGAAGTCAATCGGTTCCTTATCATGTGTGTCTATTTAGAAATTGATTTTAATCTTAATGCTACAACTTCTGGTGTTCATTATACACATATATATATGTGTACAGTATATATATATGTGTATGTGTGTATATATATATATATATATATATATATATATATATATATATATGTATGTGTGCGTAT
The DNA here is from genome assembly GCF_040412425.1 of Macrobrachium rosenbergii. NCBI lineage: Eukaryota > Metazoa > Arthropoda > Malacostraca > Decapoda > Palaemonidae > Macrobrachium > Macrobrachium rosenbergii. Next base: position 23,706,856 of record NC_089759.1, read on the forward strand.
GTATATATGTGTATGTATGTTTGTGTGTGTATATATATATATATATATATATATATATATATATATATATATATATATATATATATATATATACACAGTATAGAGAGAGAGAGAGAGAGAGAGAGAGAGAGAGAGAGAGAGAGAGAGAGAGAGAGAGAGAGAGCGAACCGAAGAATGTGTACTTGGTTGATTAATAAGACGGGCGATTCTCCTTCCATGAAGAAAAATGTCTGAGGTGAAATCCATTTCCCACGACACACCTGCTTGGGGTCACATACTTCCTATTTGTAACAAAGAGCTGTATATGGTAACGGTGGAAACAATATAGGCTTCAAGGTATTACAGATTTGATCTTCTCATTCCCCTTGTGTAATCAACTGAATTTGCATGTGATTATTGCATGCTCATATTTGCATTACGAAAATTCGTGCGTAGAGTCTTCTCACTGAGACGCTTATATAAGAGTGAATTCATCTGAAACTTCAAGAAAGTGTTCAATAGAAATACTGTTGTTAGGAGTTTGTTGGTTTATTTGAATTGCCTTGAAACACTTATTTTTCATATATTTATGTTTAATTATCAGTTCAGTAAAAGTTCACGTCATTTTTTGTATCATCAATTCAGTAAAAGTTCATGTCATTTTTTGTTGAATAATGTAATAAGAGGATGTGGATTATGTCAAATAGCAAAGTTTATAAAAGATGTAAAGGCTTCACTTGCAACTTTGAAGACCTTACTAAATTTATGGTTGGGGGGGACTGAGCAGTTTCAGAATGATTTTCACAATGACTGTTGTCCATTTATAAGTATCAGTTGAAGTTCTGTTTCACTATTTCGATATTGTTCATTTATTGATATTTTGTGTAAATTAAGAGTTAGTAAAGATATATCGCATATAGAAACAGTAAGAGAAATAACGAAAGTTTATATATATAATATATAATATAGCATAATATATTTATATGCGTCGAAAATCACGTTCAGTTTTTAAACCTGTTACTTCTTAGTATGAGAGAATATGACGGATTGATTGACTTTGGATTGAAGACATTGTTTCTGGGTCTGTTCTGCAAAAAAAGAAGAGAAAAAAATCTTTGAAATACATGCAGCAGCACGCAATCCAATCCAGTGTAAGAAAAGGCCTCATTTTTTTCTTTTTTAAATTCCTCGTGTATTGCTTTCGAAATAGCTACAGAGCAAGCAACAGCCAGTTCTCATTCTTGTACACAATGTGATGTTATGCAAACACAATTGTGAAGACTAAGTGTTTTGGGTCACGCATGGCGGGAAGCCTAATCGCTCATCAAATGTTGTCACTGTTTGGAAGTGTCAGGCGCGTTCAACAGTGCGGCCACTGAGATAATAGCCGCTTACTTGTGGGGGGCCGTTTTAGAGGCTGTGAATACTTTATGATACCATTTATAAAAAGCAGAATGCTCAAAACAAGATTTATATTGTTGAAAGCACTTGAGGATGAATGTCATTTATTTTTCACTAGAGAATATGTTCCTCTCGAGAAATGGGAGTAACATTTGTTTAGTCTACTTAGGTACGTATATGTGAATGATATATTAACCACATTGTGACAACTAAAAAAAAAAAGTATATGTATATAATAAAAATATATACATATATATATATTTGTATAGAAGATAATTATGTGCAAAACTATGTAAATTTTCTCAATAAAAGTTAAAACAAAAATATTTCGTAGGTGACTCCCAAGAAGGAAATGCTATGGCGATGAGCAACAGCTCTTAGGGGATTCTGATGGGTCACCATGACTCGCTTCGATGACCTCCAGATTCCTCAGTTTCTCTTGTGGTCAAGAATGCGAGGCCAAGATTCGCCACAGACAAAGACAAGCAGAAGCACAGCACCGCAACTCAGGCTTTTTCCAATCGAAATGTAACTTAGAAGATTTAGTAAGGAATGATGGTTGAGGTCGATCGCTGTTCGGAATTAAAAGTGATGAGCTGTTCTCCGTGTCAGATCAGTTTTTAATGATTTATGGTTGTTAAGCTGTAATTACAGTACACACACATGTATATATATTAATTATACATATATATACACATGTATGTATGTATTTAAATATGTATACGCACACACTATATATATATATATATATATATATATATATATATTATATTTATATGGAGAGAGAGAGAGAGAGAGAGAGAGAGAGATGTCAGATGAGTTTTAGGGTGAATATGGGCGAGTACATGAATGAGTGACAAGTAGCGGTACGACGACTATAGCTACGGCAGCGTGAGTCAAGAGGAAATGACTCATGTCCGGAATGTGTACGTCTGTGCGCGCGCGCGCTCTTACAGATCAATCTTTCACAAGGACTCTTACATGGGGAGATAAAGGGTGAGGACGGGGCCATAGTCGTAGATGGAAAGGAGAGAAAATCCGTGCATTTTATTATTATATTACTTTATGGATGGTGTTTTTGCTTCTTAATCTTTACTCTAATTACCATGACAGGCAGTTCATCTCTGTAAAACTATATCTGGAGTTTAAAGGGCTTAAGCAGTCCGTGGAAAACAGATTATCTATCGTTATTGTTCATCTACAATTTATTCAGAATTGATTTGAACGCTATAAGTCTTTGTTTTAGGGCTCAAGACAGCTATAATGAGCATTAACGATTACGGCTAATTGTCAGCAATTAATTGTGGATGATGTATTGGCACCGTCTGTGCAGAGTGCGGAAACGTTTACAAACGAGATGCGATAAATTAAACGTCGCCTCCCGCCGTTAAGCTTTAAAAAACTCGTGAGGGAGTGTAGACGACACGAAGCGTTAAGCGACATTAATGAAAAGGCTTGTGACACATGACATTTCTCCTGTCACTATTTCCTCTCCCCACTGACTTTTTCCTGTTCCATTTCCGTATGCATTCCTCAACATTCCCCTTGGGGGAAGGGAGGTGGAGGGGTGGGTTTTGGGGAAGGAGGCGGAGCAGGAGGATGAGGAGGAAAGGATCTCCGTTCATAAGGGACGATGATGAAAGAGGCCTTCTCGTGATTATGCGTCTTATCTTTCCCTGTCATAAAGGCCATTGTTCTCTCTGACCTTTTTCCGTCACATGAAGAGTTTTCGGGTATTGTTAGTGCCGTTGCGTGCATTTCCGTAACTGGGATGGGCAACGTTCATTGATTTAATTGCTGCCTCTTGTGTGGTGGATTGTTCTCGGTAATAACGTTTGGCTCGTCAGACTTCCATGATTTGTGCCTCGGGGTCTCCATTTAATTCACTTGCTTGTGTAATTGTTTAATTGTGTGTTTGTGCTTAAGTGGATTTCATAGTAGGCATTTTGGTATTCTTTATGTCTTTCATCACTTCTTATTAATGTTTTCCTTTTCTTGCTTATTCCATAATTTTGTAGTACTTGAATGTATATGTAATGAATTTAAGGTTTTCAAGGCATATATTATTAAATTATATTTGGAAAGTTCAGAAATTTACCATAGAAGTTTAAAGTTTTTCATTTGTTTTCAGTGAAAGATGGTTTCATCACATGTTCTCTCCACTGGGAAATGAGACAATAAATCATTTACTTTATCGGGATTTTTCAAGAACACCCAGAATTTTTATCCAGTTTTCTTAGTAAAGTAAGTGAGATATTGCAGCGTCTTCCTAAAATGGAAGATTATGTTTCCGTGCTTCCTAAAAATGTGGAATTTTTAAGGTCAGTAAAGAAAAATGACAGCCGCACTGATTACTCCGAAAAAAAAAAATGAGTAACAACATTCGGAGAGGTGATTTCATATTTGTAAGAATTAGCGATGGAAAAACCTAATTCCGCACAACGCTTCCTGCCCGTCCGTGAGTTCACCTCCACCCGACAATTTCTCTCTGTAAGAAAAAGTAATCATCCTGATAGGTTTGTTCACCTCCGGGAACAGCGCTCGCTCATTTCTGCAAGGAGTTATTCTGGTTTGCGAAGATCAGGCCTCCGATACGTGGCACAAAAGTCCCGACTGGTCTTAACTGTTAGCTGGTCATCGTCGGGGGATTTCTGGAGCAGAGCAGAGCTCTCTCTCTCTCTCTCTCTCTCTCTCTCTCTCTCTCTCTCTCTCTCTCTCTCTCTCTCTCTCTCAGGAAAAAAATAACTGTAACGACGTAGTATACCGTCGGACTTGATGCGCAGAAGCAGCCTCTTAAATGTACGTAGAAAGAAGTTCCACTTTTTTCGTTCAGTTTTCTCTCTCTCTCTCTCTCTCTCTCTCTCTCTCTCTCTCTCTCTGTCCGTGGGTCTACATTAATGCGCGGATAAGAAATGATTCGCTTCGATTCGCGTTTTTTTTTTTTCGCTTCATTGTTTTCTTTCTGTAGTGGCCGGAACCTCGTAAAGTGCACGTGCATAGTGGCTTTTTTTTTTTTTTTCGTGTTTTGATAAGCCGCCTGGGGATAATTCAGAACACGAGGGTCATAAATTTTCTCTGCATGAGCCATCAACAATTTGTAACGAAACAATTTTACTGAATCATAGAGACAGACACACAAATACACACACATATATATATATGTATATGTATGTATGTGTACATTTATACACATACATACATACATACATACTAGTAATATGTGGGAAAATAGGGAAAACAACATTTTAAAGGCTTCAACAGAAAATTCACAACTTCCATGAACATCGTTAAATTGTTTAGCAACTGAGACCTACAATCTCAGGTGGCAAAATCTTAATCAGTTACTGTTTGTCGATGGATTACTCAAACAGGTTTTGTTTTTCATGGAATTTAAATAGTCATTCGCACTGCTTTACGTGGCATTTCAAGAACGTCGAACTTCATCACGTAAAATTGAGAACAGAAGCAGGTAGAAAATTCAAAAGCCTGACATTAAAGTGGCAGACCTAATTATCGATCGGAGCAGTCTGAGGGTTGCTTATCACGACATTCGATGTAAGATGTGATGGCATGAGGGGTGTTACGAGGCTTCCTGAGAGGAGTAACTATTTTCTTCAGTTCAAGAACGGCAGCAAAGACCCAACAAACAATGATAGCTTTCGTGATAAGTTTATTGATTCCAAGTTAATGTCACTTGGTTTTTAAAGTATAATAATTTTGATTTTTCGCAGTACTATCTGGTCCGTCCAGCCGCGTTCGGAGAGGTATGCCCTTCTCGTTGCTCATTCCCCCATATGATGTGAACAAGAAGTAAAAGCAACAAAATGCCATGGCATAGGAACTGGATATTTATCTCTTCTCTTCCCTTCCTACACATTTTTTTTATGTGCAACATTTTCATCAGCTGCGTAGGTAGTGATCTTGGATCCTTTATTGTAACATTTCAGTTGACCAGAATGTTAAACTTACGAAAATGCTGAAGAACTGCGTTAATGCAGCATTAGTTCCACCAAAAACCTGATTAAAATGTAACACACACACACACACACACACACACACATATATATATATATATATAATTATATATATATATATATATATATATATATATATATATATATATATATATATATGTGTGTGTGTGTGTGTGTGTGTGTGTGCATATCTATGTACGTATAGTGTACACTGCTGGGGGCCGTTGTATTTATTGGCAGTACTTGTGTGTGTGATCTTTATCCTAAAAGTTTGTTTATCAGGATCACCACACTTAACCCTAGAATCACAGGCTGTTGTTTCAAAAGTCTTTGCGACATTAAACGTATGATTTGATGTTGAATTTGTGCCCGACGTATACCTTAAGTTTAGAGTTTCGATACACTTTAAACTGAGAAACGTAGCATACTTTGGATATAAAATGCATATATTGTTTCTGCACGTAGTTTGCTACGTGAGGTTCGGCAGGTCCAAAATATGTGGGTGATTGTTACTTAAGAAATCATGTCTGATTGTGTCGTTTCCTTCATTTCGAAGGATAGACGGGAAGCTCTGTCGAATGCATCATTTCACCGATCTTGAATTCACAGGAGAAAGCTCGCTGGGAGAATGCGTCAAGCACTGCATTTCATCAGTTTTGACGGCACCAGAGGGTAAGAAGGAGAAGAAGAAGAAGAAGTTTTCGTTGGCTGTGACGTTGCAGAACCGGGAAAACGAGAAATTCCGGTCTGATTTTCTTGAAACCTTGAAAGCAGCGCCAAAAGGCTTAGACGATATGCCGAGTTAAAATTTTCAGAACGATGTTTGAGATCAGGGAAGGTAATCATAAGGTTTTTCATTTCCGTCAGATGCTGCATAACTTACTTTTATAATTTAAGCTTCTGATATATGCCGGCTATACCATTTCGATGTAAATTTTCAGCAGTGGTTGTAAAAGATGGCTTTCAACTTCAGAAAGTCTAGGTAATTACTAGCCAGAGCGCTCGACACAAATCATTTTCAACGATGATTTTGTTAATAGGATGGTGTTTTTGCTTGTATGAGTTTTCTCTTTGTACAGTCACATTAAAATTAGTAAATCATGACAGCTGTATTAGTTTAATTCATCAGTTAAGCTCTAGAAACCAGTCGCAGTGTGCGAAGTAAATTAACCATTTGCTTTCAACTTTTTTTTTTATATCAGTGAATGTGTGGGCTAGGATTAAGATGTACTCTAGAGTCATGAATTTTTGATAGTGCGGTATGTAAAAAAAATCATATCTGAGTCTGCTTCTGAAAAAATAAACGGGAATCTAGAACTATGTAATTATAGTAAGGGATAAATGTTGTTAATGTAACGAAAGTGGTGTAGTCCTGGCCCCGTTCTAATTCTCAATCTTCAAAGCTGTCATCTCGCAGGATACACATGCGCTGATATAGATGCATGTACTGTAAGTCACCAGGGGAATCTAAAGGGCCAGTCGACCTGAACTAATACTGTAGTAAGTGGTGACGTTGTGTGGAAAAGTCAAGCGTAATGATCGCAGGAAATTGTGGACCAGTGCAGATATTAAAGATTCCAGTGTGCCTGAGTGTGAGGTTAAGGGGAGAGGGTGGGTGAGGGACCCTCCTCTTCGCCCCCCCCAAAAAAAAAAAAAAAAAAACCATCCAGTCATCTCTTCCCGAAGGATTGTTGACACCAGTGCTTGTCTACTGTTGTGTCTTCTGATCCTCTCTCTCTCTCTCTCTCTCTCTCTCTCTCTCTCTCTCTCTCTCTCTCTCTCTCTCTCTCTCTCTCTCATAACATTAATCTTTGTTTGGTAAAGCAGATGTGTCAGATTCAGTTGATGAGATTTCCTTGCAGTAAGGTTAATTTGCTTGTTGCTGCATAAATGTACACGAGATTTGCGTAAGATGTGATGTCGAAGTCAGAAATTATTTAAATGCCTCAATTTTGGGACTGAAAGCCTCGTAAGGAAAATTAATTGAGTTATTGTTAGAATATCAACAGATTATAGTAGTGATCATATTCTCAATTATGTAGCGTTATTCCAATTTTACAAATATGTATGTATTTGCATTATGCTTTCCAAGTCAAGTTGGATGGCATTACCATCTATATACTTATTTTATTTTCTTAGCACCAATACTGAAAATGAGAGGAGTTAAACGGTATTTACTCAACTAACTGCAGAAATACTTGTAGAATTAAGGGAATACTTGGTGGGAAGAACAACACATCAAGATTTTTGTGGCTTTAGGAGATAAATGGTTAGAGGCCGTGCCAGAAACCTGCCAGAAATTTTGATGGACCTCTGCATTGTAGGAGCGTCGGTAATCGATTATGCGATCATTTATCATGCATTTGACATTCGGTTGTTCTAGGTTTGACGCCAGAAAAGAATGGATGACGAATAAGGAACATGTAAGATGCCCTGAATGCTCATGTGCGGCCACAAGCAAACGTGTGAACAGACTGCTTGATATTGACAACAATGACTCCGTTGTTGCTTGAGTCATGAGCAGTGTTTAGTTCATGAAAAAAATATATATATATTTTGGTGAGATAGAAGTAATTTGGAGTAGTTTTCATCACGGAAGGTTGCTTCACAGTCTTTCGACTGTCTTGTATTTTCGCCTGTTTGTTGACTGTTATTATTATTAGTATCTCTCTCTCTCTCTCTCTCTCTCTCTCTCTCTCTCTCTCTCTCTCTCTCTCTCTCTCTCTCTCTCTCTCTCATGATTCTCCGGACATATTTTCGTTTCTTGTTGGTGGAGGCTGTTCTTTTTGTGGATTTGTATAGAACTACAAATCAAGAAGAACTGAGGATCGTGTTGTCTGTGACCCAGGTCTTAATCTGACTGTTCTTTTATTCCCTAAATATGCGGTTATATCAGTGGTTAGGTGGCCCTACTTGGATTTGGGAGGAGCCGTGCCGGGTCAAGGTTGAACCTTAGATTCGGAAACACCCCCTCCATCACAGAGTGGCTACGCCCATGACATTGCTTGTATGTTTGCACGATCGCTTCAGTGTATGTACTCGGTGTCCACATTATGTAAATTATATTTGTTTGATTATGTTAGATGTTTGGAAAGGGTTTCTGATTGAGTTGGGGAAATTTCGTGATGACTTACGCAACACGAAAAGTTCACTAATTATATACACACACACACATATATATATATATATATATATATATATATATATATATATATATATATATATATATATATATATATATATATATATATATATATGTATGTGTGTGTGTGTCTACATAAATATATATTCTGAAAAAGTATAATATTGGAATTTAACTTGGTGCCACTAGTATACTTTTTATTGTATTTTTTGAATCCCTGCGTCCCTCATTGTCTCAGCTCGTTGTCGTCCATTTTGGTATCGAAAGTCGTTTGTTGATCTCTTATAATTAAATATATACTATTTATTTCTATTTAAATTTTCACAGAAGGTGATGAACACAAATGTTTGATTGTGCTGATAGCAATGTCTGCTGGATAAGATAAAAAATGACGTCAGTTCGCGTGTCTGACTTTTCCTGACACTATGTGACAGTAATCATTGTTCGGCAAAAATTTGTATTGACTTGACCATCGTCAGGTGCTTGAGTAAGCCTTTTCTCTCGTGATAAACAACTTTTGCTCTGATGTATCACGCAGTAAGCTCTGTGTCCAGACAAACAGAGGAAGTTTTCTTTTGCTTAACCTGAAAGACTGTTGACAAAAGGCAAAACTTGCTAGCTAATGAGGTCATCCAGCGGTCAAGACTGACGGGGAAGAGGAAGAAATGAAGATTCAATCCTTCTGCAATTTATTCGCGTCAGTGGCGTGCATAATCAGGCCTTTTAATGCACATGCAACCTGTCTGTGCGGTCACTAGGTTCGGTTCCCGTGTGTGTTTGTGTTTGTAAAAAATATGGGCTTTAACTCACAGATGTCGAAGCAGGGAATTAGACAAATCACTATACAAGATGACATATATTTGCAAGCATTTTTGAAAAATGTATTTTTTAATCCTATTTTTTTACTACATAAAGTGCAGTTTAAAGGCTTCTTCAGTGATGCCTGAAATAAACATATTTTTTGTCCTTAATTTGCTGGTCGCTGTTGTTTTAGATTTGAGACGTTCTATTGTTGGTTGTGAGTTATAGTCCAATGCCCAAATATAAAACTGTTTTGAGAATAGAGCATGCGTTCGCAACAAATATTACAACTGTGTAAATTACGCTTTTTTGCATATTCATGAACAGAGTACACTTATTGCTACTAAATGCTAAATCAGATATTAATGATATGGTTGAAATGTATCACTGCCAGATAATTCACAATTTATTTGTCTGTTTTAGTATAGTTTTTCATTGTAAGTTTATTTCAAAGAAGGGGAAGTTTTGACTTCGTTATTAATCGTCACCAAATTCATATGAAGAAGATGTTATATGTACTCAAGGTCTTATTGTATTGCAGTGGCAGAGACCCCTGGCTGACCTTATCATTTAACCTAGTATGAGGGACATTGACCAATTCAACAAGGTCACAGACTTTTTTATACCAGTAAACAAACATTTATACAAATAATGATACCAGCATGCAAGTATTTACTCAAATAATTGTTTTGCTATAGTTCTTCCTTGCTAAGCATCTATAACTTGGAAGGTTTTGTTGTTGTGTTTTAATGTGAGGTTACAACTTTGAAGGGGGTTGATGGAAAAGCCTCGTTATTGACCTCCAGAAAATCACTGAAGGTAAGTTTCGTTAAGGGGGAAAAAAGAAGTAAAAAAATTTTATAGTTCAGTTCAGGTACCCGTGAATTTTAGGTCTTCAGAATGGTTTCATATTTATAACAGTTTTAACAGGTTAAAAAAGACTGACACGTGTTGTGTAAGGTGGGTATAAAAGTTGCATTGTTCTTTCGTGTTCACCTCTGACTGCTGAATATTATGAAGATTATTTTCGATATCTGTGGTACTTAAGAATATGATTTTCCGATATTTCTATTGTAAATTTTTCGTTTTTCACAGTCCATCAGCAGCAGATCCTAAATATTCTTTTAAAGCAATGTAAGAAGGAGAGAGAGAGAGAGAGAGAAACTGGATGGCCCCTGCGGTTAGGACAGGATACGATCACTTATTTGTAAGTGTGCGTTTCAGATGTATATGGTCAGAGGAGGGCATGAAGATGTTATCAGCCGTAGCCTGCAGGAAACAAGAAATACCAGCAATAATGCACTTGCAGACTGCATGTGCCTCTTTATCCATTTCCCTTTGGGAGGCTGACCACCGCAGCCGCCACCAGTGACCAACAGTCTCATAATACGGAAATACTTCAAAGGGGGGAAACCTCCTAAATTGTGATGGATGCTGTTCGTGTCTAGTTATCTCTCTCTCTCTCTCTCTCTCTCTCTCTCTCTCTCTCTCTCTCTCTCTCTCTCTCTCTCTCTCTATGTAAGTCGGGGAGGTGCGGCGGGATAATTGAAGTGGTGAGGGCGTGGGTAAATATGGAGTTAATCACAACCGTTTGCGTGTTGCTAGATTAGTAAAAATGTTCGTTATTTCATTGGCTATGAAGTTTGTACTTTAGTTACTCCTACAGCCGTTATTATGATTACTGTATTTAGTTGTAATTTTGAATTAACAGGTTAAATTCTTTTAAGCATTTTACTTTGAAGTTTTATTGTGTGAATGTTTTCTCCGTTCATTTGCGTAGTTTTATATTTTCAAAGATTGAGAGACTGCTCTGCAAACCTTTGCGAAAAAATTGACTGGAATGATTGAATCGTTAGTCCTAAGACTGTTGAAATAAGTATGAAATCTCTTGTGCAGAAACTGTGGAGTTCATTTTTGACCTCACATTTTCACTTGTGCTTTGTATATATTTCCTCACAGAACTTCTATAACACACCAGTTGCAAGCTTAGCACCAGTTTTGCTTTATCTTGAACTTTGAATAATTAAGGTCTGATATCAGGTGTTTTCTCACCTTATCTAAACGACTAAACCAGCTAAATCGATTTGGTGCCTCTTTATCTAACGTCAACTTTAACTTTTTTTATCTGCATTTCATTAGAGTCTTATTCCAGAAACCAATTGATTTTTCTGGCGTTTATTTATCGCCGTGCCCATTTGATACCCACACTTCTCTTGTGGGAAGAAAACTTACTTTATCAATATCTTCAGGTATTTCAACGGTTGCTTATTTTGACTTATGTAGTAGCAACATTTTCCTCTATCTTTTTTTTTTTCGTTATTGGTGACTCTTCTTTGAATTCATTTCTTCTCCAGCTTTTTTTTTTTTTATTAATTCTAAACATTTGCTTGAAGCAATCACTTCAGTGTCTGTAACGCACATCCATGTCCATTTCATTGTTATAGTCTCATCAAACGCTTAAAAATAACATTCAGTATTAGCTAAAAAGAAGGAAAGAAATTTCACAATTTCACAGCTTTTTAGCGGTGGGAACGAAACAATCAAACAGAGCAACCCAGGGGTTGCTGATCTCCAAATAGGGAATGTGGAATAAAGTGGCCCAGCAGGTCTTACGTAAGTCTCTGAAAGGAAGAACTGTCGAAATATACAGAGAACAGAGACTAGGTTGCTGCATAGGAAAGAAAGTTTTAATGGAGAGGTAAGGCCAAAGTCATTACCAAGACTGACTGCCTTTGTTAAAGAGAAATTGGTATGAAACTGTCGAAATATTTAAAGAAATAATGTAATGACTTGCTTGTCTTGTAAGGATCTTGTCAATGGCTGTGAGTCTTCATGAGGTGCAGCTTTGTCAGATTACTTTGATTCTTATCTTTGTCCATGCATCTGGGGAGGCCGTCCGTCAGCCCCTCTTGAAGGCGTTGAGTTTAAGGTTTTCCGGTATAAGCAATGACCCAGCACTCATTTCCCTTCGTCGTAAGGTCGCATGTCCTGTGTGGACACTTCTTTGAGCAGTACTCTGAAATAAGGTAGCCTCAAGATTGCTTGCCATAACCACTGTCTTGATCGCGCCTACACATCGGAAATATCTGCTTTTTCCAGTTTCCGGAATCCTTTTTTTTTTTTTTTTTTTTTCAAGTAGCTAGTTATTCATCATTCAATTCAATCAGTGCTTTTGAGGTGATCAACCTTGATTTTAGTAGCCATGCCTACCTTGATACCAGTTTTTAACACTAATTTTATCATAAGTCTCTTGCCATTTATACTTTATGTTGCCATTCAGGTGTTGCAAATACAAGCCACATTATGATTATACAGGAGTTTTAACTCGAATACAAGCCACATTTGATTATACAGGAGTTTTAACTCGGAGTTTCCGTGCCCGTCTTAATGTAAGACCGGATCCTTTACCATTTACGTTTTGTATTATCGGAGAACCACCATTAATGCAATTAAAAGCTAATCATGTAAACTTGTTAATGCGATACATGTCCTTCGTACGAGAAAAATAATTGTGATGGATGCTGCTAATTTGTCATCCAACAAAATGCCTTTCTGTGATATTTGCTCGTGAGGGCCGAATTCAAACATGCATTTATGTTCTCTGAGGTGAACAAGTTTGGGAATATGAACTGTGATTGGGGTTGTGCTTACTCAGTATTGTGTCCCATAAATTGAAAATGTATTGCTAGGTCCCCTCAAAGTTTGATTTCGCGAGAGCACCTATTCAACTAAATCTGATGGTAGTTTTTATTTCTGTAGATTTGATGGGTTATTTTGCTGCGTACTATACAGATTTTCTGTTTTTACCACCTCAGTTGCTCTCTCTCTCTCACTCTCTCTCTCTCTCTCTCTCTCTCTCTCTCTCTGCGAGCACGTAGTTGTAATTTTTTTTTTTTGCAACTGCACATATCTTTGTTTTTCTCTCGCACTTGGATAAAGCTCGTAAATCCTGGATTTTTTTTTATTACTGTCGGAAGAGGAAGCGTCACATGTATAAGCAGTTGCTGTCAAGTAATTGCAAACACGTATTATTAATTTCACGTTTAGTTATTTTATTAATTAAACGGATAAGAAAGATTTTTGATGCTCCAATTATCTAACAGATAGGATCAGTTCAACGTATCAACCGTATTTTGAATGGGTGAAATTTGGCCATTGATAAGGGCGAAACAGCACTCAGTTGATAAAATGTCGATTATTAATATTATTATTATCATTATTGTTGTTGTTGTTGTTGTTTTGGAACACGTCAAGAAAGCGTTAAACTTGAGCGAACTTTTATATAATAAAGTGGCCCTAAGTGCAATAACAAAGGCCAAGTGATCGAGATGTAGTACGGTGCAAATGAGAATAGCTAATTAATAAAAATGAAAGAATGTCTTACACAACTTACAGAAATAAGTCAGAAAAGTCAAGGTACCATTAAAGCTTCTTCTGAGGGACGGGTATCAGGACCCTCAACACTGCTTGCAAGTTGTACTGCAAAAATGTAAAACCTCTCAACCTGGCAGCGTGATATCAAGAGAAAGTTATAGACAAATCTTCGAAACCTCTCTCTCTCTCTCTCTCTCTCTCTCTCTTTCTTTGTCCAGTCCAGAGAGATGGAAGGTGATAATCTCGGACGCTGTGAGAAATAAATTTCCGAATATTTCAACAGCATGTAAATTTCTCTCTCTCTCTCTCTCTCTCTCTCTCTCTCTCTCTCTCTCTCTCTCTCTCTCTCTCTCTATCTGTGTAAGATAAATTTAAGATGCGGTGAAAGATTTCCACTGGTGGAGGTCACTGTCTACTCTCCGAACTGTCATTACAAGGATTTTTTTTTCTTTTTTGTACCAGTAAGATTAATATATTCTTCTCTCTTTTGAGGGAGCCGTAATTTTCCTCCGGTAAGGGCCATTAGTTTCTTAGCTATCTTCTTCATCTTCTTTTCAGCATCTTCCTTCTCCATGCGATGTATACACGCGCTGATGCCATTGGGGTGACGTGAATATATAAGATTTCTGACTAGTAATAAAACTGGAAAGTATTTGTGACGATCATGGATGAGCGTTTTAAAAAAGATATTAATGTACGTAGAAAATACTCGCCGTGGACAAGTAGATAGTAATATAGAATTGGTAGTTTTGATAACCAGGTTCTAATCTTTTTTTATACTGGAAAATAAAGAAAACATTCATGTGGGAATGAGAATGGATTCTGATGATAAACGCTTGCCCTTTTTATCTCTTCTGTGAATTACGTGCATGGAATGCTGTGACTGTCAAGAGCCACCCACCAAACTGGAATTGGTTACTAGACTAGATATTACTCTTATGTCGTAGTAGAAAAGCAAGTATACACATATTTATGTGTGTGTGCGCTAGTGTGTATGTGTGTTTATAACAGCGTTTAGCCAGGAGAATGTTGAAAGGAAATACTGGAGAGGAGCGCTTCCGTGTATCAGAAAAGTTCAGTCATTTTAAGACTGAACTTTTCAATATTGCTGAGAGAAATAGGAACCATTTGAAATGTACATAATCAGCTGCAAATGGATTTTGAGGATGAGAGGAGGTTTGAACGAGTTTGTTGCTGAAAAGAAGGAAACCGGTAGAGGAAAAATAAGATATATGAAGGACACCAGTGTAACAGATAAGGAAAGGGCAAATAAAAAAAAATATATTACAGGGTGAAGAGTTAAATATGTAAAGATAAATCTAACCGAAAGGTTCTTATGCCATATTGTATCAAAGGCTTTAGAGATGTTAAGAACAGTGGTTTAAAATCTTTCAATGATGTTCACGGACAGTGACCTACAGTAAGTAAAATAGGATTAGGGAATGACTGAGTAAAGTATGATTGGAGATATCGTGATAGTTTTGCTTTTTTGAGTTTACACTGATAATTATGAGAAAAGATGGTGAAATTCCGAAAGTATCATCTGTAGTGAAAAAGTTAATAATGAAATAGGGTAGGGATTATGTGGTCACCTTTCTACTGTAGATAAAAGGCTGTACAAGCGAGCTCTTACAAGACGCGGTCAAGTCTTTGCCTTAGTCAGGGACAGAGACCTGGCTGGATTTTATGTACTGAGTCGATTTAAAGGGCCGTAAAAGTTGGAAGCCGCTGATTGACGACAAGGTTATCAACAGCTGAATCATCTAAGAAGTCACAGGAAAACGAAGAACAAGAAACAGCTGTCTTCCAGGAAAGGTTGCTGTAATACCATTAGCTTTGAAGGAAGTGGGGAAAAAGATACCAGAAATTTTCTGGGGGATTCTTTCGACAAAAAACTAGAGAATTTACAATGGATGAACAACTCGGATTATTTCATATCCTCCTTGCAAGCACCCTTTGACGCACGAAGTTTGGTTTTGTAGTTGTTCCATGCAGTTTTGAAGGCGGTAACTGTGTCAGAACTGAAAAAAAGATTCCACTGAACAGCAAGGGAGCAAGCGTAGTTAAACAAAATTTTGGGTGGTTTATTATTTTCTACACAGAAAGTTCATATATTTTTGTCCCATCAGCTAACACCTCAGTGATATAGGGTGTCACATTCTTAGTCTGATATCGTAAAAGTTGAGTAACAGAGGAAACGAGATGAACAGGGATTGAAGTAGAGCAGGGACAGTTCTAAGAATCAGAAGCAGAATAAAAAAAAAAAGCTCTTGTAGTGCGGTTAATGATTTGGTCTATTAAAATGAAATTCCACCTTTCTGAACAAAGTCTACGTCATGGAAAGTCGCAAGACCAGCTCGACGAGATTTTCAGGTAGGTGAGGAGCACGGTCCAGAGGGAGAGAAGCGTGATATATATATATGAGAGAATTAAAGCGACCGTAACATTAGCGAGGGAAATTGTGCTAGGCGAGCGCATCTGCAACCATGACATCCTAATGTTGAGATCAGGGTTTTGATTGTTTGCATTGTTGCATATTGACTCTTGCAGTAGAAATGAGTAACTTGATTTTAGTAGACTGAAAAGGGACAGAAAATGTATCACTTACTAGTTGAGAGAGAAGCTTAGCGTGAGATGATGAAAGGTGATGCTTAACCGAGGGACTTTTGGCCATTTGTATATCAGCTTGTAATAACATTTTGACTGAGAAAGGAAAAGTAACGCTGTTCCCCTAGAGGGTGGAGACGAGAAAAATAATATGAAAAGAAGGGCATTTAGGTCTGGGTCTGGTCAAGTACTATTAGAAGTGAGGCCGGAGAGAAGTGGAGATTTGTGGAAGACAAAAGCGCAGGTAAGACATGAATGGTGGAATTTCACGGACGGCCTTTGCGTCACCCACCTTTGAAGGTGGTGATGATGGTACACACACACACACACACACACACACACACACACACACATATATATATATATATATATATATATATATATATATATATATATATATATATATATATATGTATTATATTTATACATAATTGTGTAAGTGCGTGTGCGTGTATGCATGTATTTATGAGCGAGTGTATGTATGTATGTATGTATGTATATGTATATATACTCACCATAAACCATTTTCTGCTTTTAAAGGGAATATGTGTGTGCATATTTAATAGCCACAAGTGACCACCAAATTTTTTTCTCTTTCATCTCAGTGTGTGTGTGTGTATATATATATATATATATATATATATATATATATATATATATATATATATATATATATATATATATATATATATATATATATATATATGTATTTACTGTATATACACATACATGCACACACACACACGAGAAAGCGAGAAAGAGCTAGATGGTGCAACTATTACGTAGTTTGATATACTACGTTCATAAGTTACAGAAAGATAGCAAATTATAGGTCTTTGTAATGCATCAGCATGATATGTTTTTCTTCGAGCCCCGGTAAGCATAGGGGTACGTGGTATTTTAACTACTTTCCTGCTCAGAAAAGGAGAAGGTACTGTGTGACTCAGATGCTGCCTTATCTGTGTTTAACATTTTTTTTTTTTATGTTATATTATTGACTGTCTCGAAGGTAAAAATCATTTGTTAACCAACTGCTCAAGGCACAACATTCTGCAGCATTTTTTCTTATGTTAATGCTTTTTGAAACTTGAGTTGAGAGAGAGAGAGAGTGAGGGAATTTATAGAACACGCGATGACAATAACTAAAATGAAGCCCCTAAGTTATATATATTTATATACATATATTCTCTCTCTCTCTCTCTCTCTCTCTCTCTCTCTCTCTCTCTCTCTCTCTCTCTCTCTCTCTCTCTCTCTCCAAACAAATGAAAGGATGTCAGTATAGCAAAGATGCTGTGGAATTCTAAATGTATTTTCTTGGGGAAGGGGGCAACGTGTTGGTTACTGTGTAAACGAACTCTATTGAGAGTTGAAAGGAGATGAAATTATCATTCGAGTCATGGAATAATTAATAAAACCAACCATGAGACAGTTATTGCTCTAATTGAAAGAGGTTAGCGGGACCAGCAGTGTGTGTGATAGCCTGAGTACCCGGGCCTTTGAGTACTGCGGGGTGCGTTGATCATAGTCATTATCATCATCATTGGCAGTAAGTAATAGCTGTCGAATATGATAGTTATTCTCAGGTGAAGAATAGTTGGCGATAAGGTACTTAGTTACCGAACCCTGCCGGGCAATTATGGCTGTCGAAACCCACTGGTTATTAGAGCCATCGATGATGATGACCCTCGGCTGACGGTCGGAACGGCTGTCTAGAAATTATCATGACTTTCTGATCAGCCGCTTGCTCGCTGTCTGTGTGTGTGTGTCTGGCAGTCTGTGTTGCCCTCTCCTATAAGATAGAGAGAGAGAGAAGGTATGCCGTATTCATCAGGTGGTTTTCTCTTTTGAATCCCTGAATATATGTTGTTATAATGATAGCAAGGCTTTATAAGAATATCTGTTGGATCTGTTTTGTCAGGCTTGTTTCTCATCACCCCTCATGTACCCCTATCCCCTACTCAACACCCCCCCCCCTCCTTCACTTCCTCCAGCCCGATTTCCAGACTAATCTTGGAGAGCTGTGTCGTCCTAAATCACTAACCTAAACTAGACTAGACTGGAGCTGGAATGCGACCGACACCTTTGCTGGAAATTTCCCATAATAAGCTTGAGACTATGTAGCCTGTAATTTTTATAAATAGACTGGTCTTTACGTTATATTTATTCTTTGGCGTTAGTTGTTTGACCAATCCTACTTTTTCTTGCTTGGATTTTTCAATTAAATGTTGATAGTTGTGTGTCCTATTTCCTGTATTTTTCTAATTTTGGTGCTAATTCCTTAGTTCACATACTTGGCAACTGCGTGAAGTCGCCTTAAAAGAAAAAAAAAGTGACCAAATTCCTTCGCTCCCCAAAGTCATCCTCTATCATCCATTTATGCGAATCCCGGCATCTCCTGATCTCAGGGCTTGGGAGAGACACCGTTTTGTTGATTTGTGGATCAGGAAGTGGCCTGGACACCCTAAAGACTTATCAAAAGCTCTATGAAGTAGTTACGACGATACTTATCTTGATTTATGGGCCGAATTGACATTAGAAACCTCGTTAGGGGATGTTGCCAGAAAGTAACATCCAGGGATGAGGAAGGAGTGCAAGCCTCTTATCTGTTAATGGCTTGTTTTTATGCATAGACATATTTCATTGATAACGGGTGGGGGAAAAAACGAAATTGACGTGTTATGTATTCATCGTGTGCAGGGGTATTGTCTGTTGCCCTTTTCGTAATTGCGGGAGAATTTCTCTTATCATCGAGTTAGGATTCTTTCGATGCTGTTAATGGCACCTGGGCGAAGAAAAACGCTCGTTACTCCAGAAGGATTTAGGATGAGTTCATAGGGATGTGTCACTGGCGCTGTCGCCGTGATTTAAATTACTTCTGTTGAAATATGAGTTTTTATCTGTGGGCTGGTAATGAACGTTTCATTGATCCATTCGATAGATTTATAAGACCTAAATCAGGAAAAATCTTTGTCTAAGGGATGTTATATATATATATATATATATATATATATATATATATATATATATATATATATATATATATATATTTATATATCTATACCTATATAAATAGATATTAAATATATATTTATATTTATAGGTAAATATAAATGTATATATATATGTGTGTGTATTTATGTATGTACATATATATTATATATATATATATATAATGTATACGTATGTATATTATATATGTGTATATACTGTATATAATATTAGTCTTCTCTATTCAGAGGTTAAGACTTGTTTTACCAGGAAGAAGTACCAGATCCGATTCCCGATCGATGGTGTTGGTTTGATCATGTTCCATTAAAACGTGTTAAGTCTCTTTCAACCTAAGCATTGTACCTGACAGTTACTAGACTGTGGTGGATTGCAAATAGGGTGGATAAGCACTTGAAATAGGAAGTAGATGGACTGCACCTTCAGCAGTGCCCCATATATATATATATATATATATATATATATATATATATATATATATATATATATATATATATATATATATATATATATATATATATATATATATATATATACATAACAATGTATGTATGTATGTGTGTGTTTGTTTATATTGCGTATCCATTAATTAATCATAAGAAGGAAATAGTTGCTTGATTTGAGTGTAGCTTTATGTAAAGCACATATAGAGAGAGAAAGAAAGAGAGAGAGAGAGAGAGAGAGACGCTAAGCTTCACTAACTACCATAAAAACGATCCAATATCCACTTTAATGTTCGGTTGTTGGCTACTCAGAGAGGCTGTCAGGTACACTCATAAAATTCGGGAGCTGGCGTGTGGGTATCATTAGCAACCGGTTTTGTCTGTGCCTTCAAACAATCAAAAGCCGTAATCTGCATCCTGGATCAGGTGAGAGCGACGTCCAATAAGTTTCGGAAGCTAACACAAAGTCGCGTGTTTGGCAAGTCGTGGTCTGCCTTATCTCGTGTAAGTACACCAGATAAAATGTGTTTTCATTCTCCTCCCGTTGGGGCGATTTTGCAGCGAATTTTATATGATGTCGAATGCGCCCTCCCCGCCAAATATAATTATTCTATGCGCAGAAATCCGCAATGGATTATATGTTGTAACCAGCTATTACAAAAGGAGGTAGAAAAAAAGGACTGGAAAAATCCCCAACACTTATATATACATATATATTGACTGACTGACCGGCAGGTCTCGAATTTCCTCGCGGTGGTTTTCGGGAACATGTGTTTTCCGCATGCAGGTACACTGCATTCTTATTCTCAACTATTTCCTTTTCGACAAGATATGACGAAGGGTCACAAAAGACAAAGAAAAAACTCAACGGGGAGATGACCATTGAGAAATAACACCCAGAGGGAAACTCGTCTCTCGGAGGAACATGTGATTTTTGCCCGGTGGAAAAAAATATGAATTAATTACTGAGTTATTGTCCTCGCAGTTTCGACTTTTGCCGAGGGCGGGGCTTTTGTAAAGGAAATAGTTGGAATTCGTTCTGGGGTTCTTGACTCTCAAATCCTTGCGTAATTAACAACGTATTGTGTCTCGTCCTTTTCGCAGTCTTTACCCTGATCATCTCTGTAGAGGGGTATTGATGATAGACATCGTCTGAAGCATAGCAAATTGTCAGTGTCTGACAGCAGAGTTTTTTTATTCGTCTTTATGGGTGAATTGTATCCTCGTGACCGCTATTACGAGACTTCATGAATTTTTTGTTTACGTTACGCGGTATTTGCTCTGTGTAACTTGGACCTGTCATGCGTGTACATTTTGCAACAATAAATTACTGGTTTGAGTATGTACTGGTTTATGTAAAGTTTTCTCGCTTCTCAGAACGTCACTTGCAATACTTGATTACCCGGAAAGGGAAGGTATGTCTACGCAGGTGGATTCTTATCTTGATTGCTTAGTTTTTACTCTTTCAGTTTTTGTTGTCATTGAGATGTTGTATGATTCTGCGACCTCTTGAGTGTTGCGTTAAAGCAAACTATACCTACTCACTACGTCCTTCCTCACTCTTCCTCGCACCCTCCTCATCATACCTTCATGTATATTAAAGCAGTGCTAGATACGCCTATGGGGAATTTTTATGTTTCTCCGGCTGCTGTGACCAGAATGTTGATTTTGTACGAATATGCGATCTTAGCTTCGGTGATGAAGCCATTAAAAGGAAGGTAAGGTTACCGTCATGCTGTTGTACATCAGAAATGTATTATGTGTGCGTATACATGAGAGCTCATGATTGATATACAGTTGCATTATTCATGAGAGCATACCAAGGTAATATGTATTCTTACGCAAGTGTGGCCGTACAGAATCTATTCTGTCAGTAGTAACGGCCTGTGATTGATCTTTTGTGTTGATAGAATGAATTAATTTTTTTATGTTTGCTCTTAGCAGGTATCGTCAGGTGAGACGTTTTTTTTTTTTTTGTAAGGTGTTCTTGTAAGTCAGCTGTTTATGCACGTTATCTCGTCCAGTTTGACACGATAATTGTGTTTTGATATTCAGTAATGGTCTAGGATTTACCCTATCCTATGGTAATGAAAAGACGGGGAAATGGAGTTTATATAGAACGTTACGAATTCATTGTCATTGTTAATTTTTATTGAATGCTTATGAATGCCTAAGGAACATTGGTTTCTAAATTTAATGAATTGTGAGAGCTACGTCACGGCAGTAGTAGAGAGGATTAATCTAGGTTTATGAAAAGCCATTAAATGACGTATTTAGGATTTTTAACGACTCAAAAAAGTTTCCATAACCACTTGGAAAATACTGATCTAGGAAACCTTTAACTCTTCGGAGACAATTAGTTTATGACGCCGAGTAAGATATACTAGTAAGTAAATGTTTAAAAAGATTTCCTACTGAGCTAAAGGAAATGACATGTTTTCTCTTTTGCTTTTGGGAGCTAATAGTAGTGTGTAAAAGAAATCAGGTGAAAGGGGTAGTGACTGTGTATGGAAAGCAGCGTCTTATTTTACCCACCACTCTTCGTTGAAGTAAATTTTTATCCTGGGCTTATAAATAGTTACGAAAAGATAATGGGGAAGTTTATGACACGCGGAAGAAGATTGATTACTTTTGCAGTGCAAATAAAAGATTTACCGAACCTGTTTGAATAGGCAGTATATTTGTTACAGGCAGATAGCGAAACCAGGCATTTCACGAATTGCCTGAAATTTCAGGCAGATAGCGAAATGCTCTAACGGACATTCGATCCACCAGGGGCTAGTACTAAACACGGCGAAATACATTTGACCCCGCAGGGGCTAGTACTAAGCACGGCGAAACAGTGTAGGTGAGTCACTGTTTCGCCGTGTTTAGTACTATAGTCCCTGAGGGGGGGGGGGGGATCAAATGTCCCTAAGTGCATTTCGCCATCTGCCTGAAATTTCAGGCAGTTCGCGAAATGCCTGGTTTCGCTAATCTACCTGTAACATACATAAATACAGTATATACATATATATATATATATATATATATATATATATATATATATATATATATATATATATATATATATATATATATATATATATTGATAGGTAAAACAAAACATCTTATTGAAATATGTAATTGTTAGAAACCAATATAAACATAACTAAGAAAAGTCTTGTTCATGCAGTAAGATAAACAACCGATTTTGAGTGTGCATTTAAGTTTATGAAGGATCAAGAACATATTATTGTTTGTTGGCTCTAATACAACTTAGAAAAAGTTATATTCGAAAGTTTTCGGACAGCAGAAAAAGATATTTAACTTTCGGATTTGGAAAATAAAGTGCATCAGAAAGTCGCGGAAGTTACGAATTTTCGAGAAAAAAATGATTCAGAGTTTGTGAGTCTTTTCTTCAGAATATGTTATATATGATGCATATTAAATAATCAAGTTGTCCAGGTAATTACCCCTGCATGAAACCCCTGACGGTCTTACATGGCCATCATGAGCAATGGGATTTCCTAGGGATGCTGTCAAACGGTATTTACTGTTATCAAAAATGATACGGTGTCGTCACAGGCATCGATTTATGGAGCCTTTTTCTCCTTCTCTCATTTCTAATAATTAGTGTCAAATATCCATGGTTTACTTAACGTCAAATTCTCTTGTTGTCTGGCCTCCTTAAATCTTGCGGTAATAAATGCTTGGGGAAACTGAGCGTCAGTTGAAAGTTGCAAAAAATGTATTGTTAAAGTTTACATACTCATGAAAAAAACATCAGAAGTAAAGATTTCATGGTTTCCCCCCCACTTTTCTTTCCTCTCTCTCTCTCTCTCTCTCTCTCTCTCTCTCTCTCTCTCTCTCTCTCTCCCCATTCTCTTCCCCTTTCTCAGTTTCTTTTTCCAAGTGGTGGAAACTAGTAAGCAACTCCGTCTTTGAACACCAGATGGCGAAAGAGAAATTATTGGCCGGCGAGTTCTGGCTATCAGCCAATCAGGCACAAGCTAACCTGTTTTATCATATGTTAGTCTGCATTAACATAATTCTTACCTCTCTATTAAATTTAATGGGAAGGAAGAACTTAACTGTTTAAATGTTTTTTTCGTCGTTAAAGAGTAAGGCATTTGCTGTGTTGCGTTAATGCTTTGCACGGATAAACTTTTATGTGACATGTCAGTCTGGACTTAGACGTTTAATGTTTACTGATACGGCGTGGGTTAATATGTGCCGGGTTGTTTGTGTTGCCGATTGTGTGTTGACATTTCAGTTTTTATGACTGCAGCTATCTTTCCCTTAAAGGAGTCCCTTGGCAGGATTAGGGCAGTGGAACTTTGTATTTGTTTTGTATCGCAAAAAAAAAAAAAAGCGCATTTTTGTTGCTCACTTGGAGTGTCGTTGCATCATACTGATTATACAGTAAGGTACACTGGAACTTACTTTGTAGTTTATGCTTCTCAGTATTCATACAGTGCTTGCTGATTTCATTTCACCTTTCTCTCTTTCTTGCTTTAGACAGCTGGTTTGACTTATGTAATATTTTTCGTATGTTTTTTCATATATCGAATAAGTCTTCCAAAGTTTAGAAAACTGCTCATTTTGTTCAACAATTAGCTGACGACGCAGCATCCAGGAAATCTCTCTCTCTCTCTCTCTCTCTCTCTCTCTCTCTCTCTCTCTCTCTCTCTCTCTCTCTCTCTCTCTCCATGCCTGTTTAATATCTGCTGATGGATGTAGTGGTGCGACAAGTTCAAGAAAGGAAATTAGACGTAGGTACAAAGTAGTGGATTATGAGAGCAAGTCGTGAATGGTTGATGTTTGCAGACGATACAGATAATAACGAAAGAATTTGAAAGTATTTGCCAGTGTAAGGTTGTGGGTAAATGTAAAGCAGGAAGGTGGACCATTGAATATAAACAAGGATGGTGGAAGAATGGAAGCGGTTGATTCGCACAGGTATTTGGAAGTGAACTTAATGGATGATGGTAAGGTGAGAGGGGAAGTGAGTCGCAGTAGCATAAGTGAAGCAATTCAGATAGCAGGTATGTTCGAAATATTTGAGAGAATGTCGGAGTGTCTATGGAAGCCAGGGTTGGGAATGTACGAATGAAGTAAACTGATGCTGAATGTAAAGGGAAGAGAAAGCTGAAAATTTGAAACGAAGAGAAATTTTGAGGATGGAAGAAGTGGCAAAGGAAGTGTAGGTGAAAGGATCGGTCAAAGTGTTTGACCTGTTTAGGTCATGTGGTAAGAAAGGAACAGGCTACGTTTTGAAATAGTGTATAAATCAAAAGCATTAGCAGGGAAGACAAATCTCGTGAAATAGGTACTAAAAAAAGAAGAGCCTCAGTATTTAGGAACCTCTACTGCTGTCGAATTTTTTTTTATAAGGTTAATATTCGATTCCACAAAGTGCGAGTGTGGCAGTGGCCGGTGTTGTTTTTTCTGGAGCCACTCCTAGAATGGAGAAACAGGTCAGTGTTGAAGAAATATATATTTATTCGAAAGAGAGAGAGTTGAAAATATGTTTAAAATTGTGTACTTGCTTTCTATAATTTCTTGTGGAAGCGCAAAAACGTGTTTATTGCAGGACTTTGGTAAGGACTTTGAAGCTGTAAAACCTAGGGCCCAGCCCTACAGTTGACGCATACCACTTATTTATGGATTTTATTTCTTAGCTTTATGTGAAACTCTTGACCCGTTCTACATTATGTTTCTACATTAATGTATGCATGTATCAGAGTCCTTCGGCAAGTTTATTTTGTTTTCCAAAATTGTATCTTTATTTCTATATATGTGGGTGAACTGATAGCTACAGTCTCTATATATGTGGGTGAACTGAAAGCTACAGGGGAAAGCATAAAGAGCCGCATTGAAACAATCCACTTCATTATCTTCCGCTCTTATCTCTCCCTGTGCTGTCGTGGTCGTCGCTTGCCCTTCTTTCTTGCTACTTCAGAGTCGGTGGGTACTAAATATAAACATATATGTAATCGCTTTGACCGTGCAGAACCTCCCGCAGGGCTTACGTTCCCCTGGATGCCCCAAGAAAGTTTAATTTTCTTCTGCCCTCACTGACAGTACTGTCACAGGAGATACAGTTGGCTACATTCTTCTGTTAACGATAAGGAATTTTAGAGTGACAATTATGAGTAAACTTACTGCAGCTATCTGGATTTTGTTATGGACTAGCTGACCAACCCGGCAGTGCCAGGGAAAACTCTGAATGACAACTGATAAATTCTCTCTCTCTCTCTCTCTCTCTCTCTCTCCTGTTAAGATAGTTGCTTCGGTTACAGTTACATTGCCCAGCATTTTTGACATTTTATATTTCACCCCTTCTCACCCTCACTTCTATCAGGGCTGAACTTGGACTTAGAGGGCATTGGGAGCATCACTTTTCATCTCAGCGGCCTCGAAAACCATTGATTAGGCATTAACATCTGTGGTTTTTGACATTTTATTTTTCACCCCTATTTTCTATCGGGGCTGAATGTGGACCTGAAGGGCATTAGGAGTGTCACTGTTCATCTCAGTGACCTCGAAAACTATGGATTAGACTCTAATATCTGTCGTTTTTACATTTTTTTTTTTTTTTTTCATCCCGTCTCACACCCCCTTCATATTGGGGCTGAACATGGACTTGAAGGGCATCGGGAGTTTCATTGTTCATCTCAGCGACCTCAAAAATTTATGGATTAGACAATAATATCTGCAGTTTTCGGTTATTTTTTACATCAGTACCTTCCCACCTCTTCCCACCCCGCCTTCCTATCGGGACTGGACTTGGACTTAAAGGGCATCATGAGTGTCACTATTCTCAGTGACCTCGAAAACTATGGATTAGACATTAATATCTGCTGCTTCAGTTATTTTTACATGTCACCCCTTTCCACCCTCCCCTTCCTATCAGGGCTTAACTTGGACTTGAAGGGCATCGGAAGTGTCGCTATTCATCTCAACGACCTCAAGAACTATGGATTAGACACTAATATCTGTTGTTTTCGATTATTTTTTACATGTCACCCCCTTCCCACCCCTTCTCACTCCCTACTGGGACTGAAGTTGGACTTAAAGGACATTGGGAATGTCACTATTCATCTCAGCGACCTCAAAAACTGTGTATTAGACACTAATATCTGTCGTTTCGGTTATTTTTACATGTCACCACCTTCTCACCCCTCTCCCTGTCGCAGCCGAAGTTGGACTTAAAGGGCATCGGGAGTGTCACTATTCATCTCTGCAACCTCGAAAACTATAGGTTAGACACTTAATGTCTGTTGTTTTCTGTAAATATTATATTTCACTCCCTTCCCACAACCCCCCCTTTGGAGCTAGTAATGTCTTACCCTCCACAGTGTTCTTTCCCAGATTGTAAGTCATATGTATACCAAGTTTGGTTGAAATTGCTCAATGCGTTTCAAAGTAAATGTGGAACACACACACATACATCCATTTTTATATATTTAGATTTAATTTCGTAGCTTTATGTGAAACTCTTGACCCTTTCTACATTATGTCTCTACATCAGTGTTTGCATGTATCAGAGTCCTTGAGCACACCTATTTTGTTTTTGTGTTACCTACCTTAAAATTATTTCGTATACGAAGATAGACGGTAATACCAACGCATGGTTTTAGCGTTGACGATGACAGGCATTCGTTAATTACTTTGGGGGTACTTCCTGACATGAGAGTTGATGTAGTCGATAGTTTGTTGTCTTACAAAGGTACACGCACACTTTTCTTCTCCATTTCTAAAATGTCTTAACACCAAAAATGTATAGACGAGGTTTGTAGGGCCTGAAATAAAGGCCTCATTTTTGAGCACAACCATGACATATTACAAGGAAATCAGTGGCGGTAAAGTATTAAAATAATTGTACTTTTATCTAGAGCGGTACCTCTGACCTAGCTCAAACCTTCTTCTCGTTGTCAAGGAGGAGGAGGGGGAGGAGGAGAGGGATGGTCGGCCACCCAAAAGACCTCTGACAAAAAACGAATCTTCAAGAGGTGGGAATGATGATGCAAGAGCCCTGAAGTGGATATTTGGAGAAGAATCCTCAGGGTGGTGCATTGGTGCAACGAGGGTCAGCTGGAGGCTTCCGAAGATGTGGTGGTCAGGAAATGTTCAAAGAAAACGAAGCGTAAGGCGCATGAAGTGAATTACATAGGTTCGGCGACTTCACTGACTTTCATCAGTTCAGAGTAATAATTACAAGTAGCATAAACACTTGTAATAGTTGCCATCTATACGTCAACACTACATCAAGTTTCCTTAGAGTTTTAAAAGATGAATATCTCACTTCAGTTTCAATATCCAAAAGGTACATGTTTCTGAGAGCCAACGTTCTCTTAAAAAGAACTTATTACTTGACCTGAACGCGATGAATGGGTAGACTTATATATTACAAGGATGTCCTGTTGTACAACCAAGATCACTTAAGAGAATATTTGCACACGCACACACACGGGTATACGCACACACACACACACACACACACACACACACACACATATATATATATATATATATATATATATATATATATATATATATATATATATATATATATAATGTGTGTGTGTGTGTATGTATATATTGGCTGAGTTGATATATCCAAGTTATTTTGAGTATGGAAGTTAGGATATGTTGGCAGAGTTGTAGTGTAATGTTTTTTTTTTTTTTTTTTTTTTTGAACTTCACGTGATTATAGCTAGTGAAAATACATTGGTAATTTTCACTATTATTAACATTGCATGTGGCTTAAAACTCTAATCATAGAAATGAAATTAGACTATATCCCTTTGCTGTTGGATGTACAGGGTTCGTTGTAGCTACAGTACATATTGAGGTTTTGGAACTGAACTTCGTGGAATTAACCTGGAAAAATAAAAAATAGTTTAACCGAGGCTTACGTGCGAGAATCTGTAACCTCCAGCTTTCCCAGAAGTAAAATTTCATGAACACATATTCTTTTATATTTGACGTAATGTTAAATACAAGTTGAATATGAGAGTTAATGCGTTTGTGCTGAGGGCTACAAGACGCCATTTACAGCCTGGCAAATGCAGTGCCTAGTTTGGCCTGACTGGGAGACACAGGTCCTTTCATTAAGCAATTAACTTATCCTAATTGGACTTTCCATGTTGAATTAAACACGTGGTTAATTGGCAGTTGGCTAACAAGGATCCTTTTAATTAATTACCAATGACCAGACTTAAAGAGCACTGCCGTATAAAAGATGGAAAAAATTCTAAGCTCAGGTTGGACAAGGATCTCTTTGTGATATTATCGGTTCATGACCATTGGAACCCCACGAGAACCAGTCCGAAAAACATGGCTTCATTGAAGAGAATACGTTTCAGACAGAGGTATTTGGTTATTAATGACTCGGACAGTTTGTTTACGAGTATATTTTAGCTGATATTTAGCTCATTGCTCATAAGAACTCATGTCTCTTTAAAAAACCATCCGTTTCAGCCATTTGAGGAATGACCCTGCAGAATATTGAGTGGAAGTCTTCTTTGCATTTGGATACCGGTGCTATTTTTCGTCCTCTCACTGGTTGGCTACTTGAACAATGCTGCTTCTGTCTGCTCCGACAGAAATAGTCCCCCCGAACACACACACACACACACACACACACACTTCTCTTATGCAACCTATGCTCTTCTTCCTTGGTTGAATTTGTGTTATGGGGAAAATGCACCGCTTTCCAGAAAAACAAAGCTAAGGAGCATATATAGGACCTCTCTCTCTCTCTCTCTCTCTCTCTCTCTCTCTCTCTCTCTCTCTCTCTCTCTCTCTCTCTCTCTCTTATTTACTAGTGAATTTTTATTCTTAAGAATTTCACTAACTGCTGGTGATGCAAGTAAGTCCAGTGGTATATTTATGGGACTGCTCGTTTTACTGTTGAGCATTTCTTCTCGTGATTGCGTTTGGTCTATTTTTAAATAATTTTATATTTAACAGTTCCATAACTATATATACATGTTTTTAGCAACTCTTTGGCTGAAACATGCAAATAAGGATGGCTTCAGTTGCATTGTTAGTGTATAATAGCTGTATATTTACAGTTAAGTATATTGGGAACATCTAAATCATTTTAGGCATCGGTGCAACCACCAGAAATCTTCGCAAGTTTTCTCATCTATCGAAGAGGAGAGAGAGAGAGAGAGAGAGAGAGAGAGAGAGAGAGAGAGAGAGAGAGAGAGAGAGAGAGAGATTAGCATGGCATAACATCTCTCAGCATATAAAATAAACCATGTCTCATAATAGAAAAGAAAAAAAATGAATATCTACGACTGAACATCATACCCGTAGTAAAAAAAAAATATTCCCAACGATCTCCCTTACTGCTTCTTACATTTTTCTTCATCAGTTTACCTAGATCTCTTCACAGGTAGAAACAGCAGGAGCAACAACAGCTCACCTGCATGCCCTACTTGCACCTGGACTTCTGTTTTTGTTGAGTGGGTTGGCTGCAACAAGTGTCCTAATCCTCACCCCCTCTATCCCTCTCCCTCTCCTTCTCCCTCTCTCTCTATCTCTCTCTCTCCCTCCCTCCCTTCCTCCCTTCCTCCCTCACTTCTTGTCCTTGAAGGATTTGGCTGAAATTGGCTGCTGTCCACCAATGCTTGATTATTGGTACTGGAACTCTATCGAATAAATAGTAATATTAATCATAAAGGATAAATATATAGTATATGTATATATATATATATATATATATATATATATATATATATATTTTATATATTTATATATATATATGTATGTATGTATATGTTTACACATACATTTAGAGAGAGAGAGAGAGGGCGTATATGCTTGTTTGTGTTGTTTTTTATATGTATTCAAAATTACACACTGCACAGAGGTTTTGACAATTATATTTTTTACTTTTTTATATAAAACTAATTTGTTTAATGAAGTTTGTTTCAGTGGCGTTTCTTGGTATTATTATAAATCACCCGTGTGTGTGTGTATAGTGTGGTTAATATAAATATTTGCATAAACCGTTAAAGAAACTATTGTCATATGCAAATGAGAATTTTGAAGGGAACAGTAGCGATGCGGTACAAGTGTTGTACCCTTGGGGATATCCTTGGTACATCGTCATTGCATCCATCAATAATGACATCATGTGTCGTCGGGCACCAATTGAAATGCTTTTGGGCTCTGATGCCAGAAGGACAAACAGGCACCTGCCACCTGTTGCTCCCTCAGTAATAGAAGAGATTCTTGCTGGTAAGAATCGGGGTATGGGGGAGGATTGAGGGCATGGGGCTAAGACTGGGCTTATGGATGGGTAAGGGAATAAGGGGTTAGGGGCAAGGGAGCTGTTGGGTAAAGAAAAAGAAATTGTGGATATTGCAGGAAAATTTGAGGAGGAGGAACTTGGAAGGTGGTGTTGTCAACGTCACTTTGCTTGTTTGGTGCTGTGTGCTTTTGGAAGTGGTGCATTTTGAAGTGAAATGAAATATGGCAGTCATTGTTTGCTGAAGGCATCTGTCGATTGCAGATGTTTGCTTAGACTGAGAAAGAAGTGAGTGTTTGTTCTTAAGTTATTAAAGTTTTTGAGAATGCATAATTTACTTAACGTGTTTATCTTCCTTCATAGTAAAAGTCGTTAGATTTCAACAATGACACCTGATCATTATCTGTTAATTACCCATGGACTTATTATTAAGCAGCATTTTAATGTGCAGTGTGGCTTATGTTTTGCTCCTACTTTTCCTTATTTCTTAATCGAGCGCGCAACGACGCGCATTAGCCTTTGGCCCAGCGCCAGAGTTTGTGTATAAGGTCCTCATTCATTATTTTATAGTGAATTAATTGGATATTGTTATGCTTATCTTGCGGTCGTTACGTTACGTAGTGATTAATAAAACTTATACCGACTTCGTTTAGATCTACCGATTTAAATAAGTTGAGAAAAAGAGTTGTATAGTTTTTGTTGGAAGCTCTTTCCATTTCAACTGAAATTTCTTAGTTTAAACACATTTAAATGTCAAGGAGACGTCATGAAAACCAAGTTTAAGGAGAGAATTGAAAAGTTGTTTATTAGACACATAGACAATATCATTTATTTGAAGAAAAACTTCATGTGTAAGGTGATTATCATTTTGTTTTGTTTACTTATGTCTTCTTGCCTCTGTATAGCAAACCTAACCATTTTAGTTTTTCTTTAACGTTTGTCAGAAATCCCATGCAAGTTGAAGATGTATTTCCAGGAAGCTGCAAGAATTTTTGTATTAATATTGCTAGGCAAAGCATCATCATGGATATGGTTACTAAAAGAGTACTTTTCCAAAAAAAAAAAAAAAAAGCCATTTAACTCGTTCCGGACATCCTTCTAGTCTACATGGTCCCACTATGCGGCTGTTGTTATCTTGGGCTCCCTTGACTATGACTATGTATTCTATTTTATCTGAATTAGGAAGTACGTGACTCTCCACATGTAAACATCTTGAAGGCTTTTGCAACTGCAAACGGTTACTGTGATGAAACGAAAATTTTTAGGTAATTTCAGATTTTGCAGAATATGGAATGGAGAAACAAAGTCAGATCGACTGGGAATTAGAAGTCATAGCCAAGATGACTTGACTAAATGTGGTAACTATAGAGCTATTGCACTTTTGCTTTGCATTCCTGTCGGCTGTTATGAAAACTTCAGCATATTTATCCCTATGAGCTGAATAAAGAAAATTACATAATGTTCTGAGATGAACAATATTGTTTTAGTAAAGGCAGGAGTTGCGCGGATCAGTTATATTGTGTCAAGGCAAATTGTGTATCATTGTATGGAATTTAGAAATGACCTTCCCATGGCTTCTCTTGGTTACGAGAAGACGCTTGACAACGTCCATAGACCAGTACTGTGTATTTGCAGCCTCCACCCTCTTTTCCATATCTTTTTCAGGGTATATTAATCTATATATGTGAACTTTGGTGATCATGACAATTACCCCTTGACGATAAGCATTTTTCCAGTAAACAGATTATTTTTTAATGGAAAATCATTCTCATCTCAGCTTTCTTTGAAGTTATTATAGCGGGTTATTATAATTGCTTCAAGAGAGTCATTTTTGCGATCGCTATTTTTATAACAATTTTGGTTTTGTCGCTTTAGTCATTACTATTCTGTGACTCGGGTATTCATTTTCTCCTTTTACATGAATTTTTACAACACATAGTAACACTGCTCCTGCTGTTATTATTATTATTATTATTATTATTATTATTATTATTATTATTATTATTATTATTATTATTATTATCGGTAGCATTTCGTAGTATGTAGAGTAGCGTAAGGTAGAAAGAAATTCCCTGGATTATGTTTTTTGTACCAATGAGTATACATAGAGCTTCGCAGAGGTTGCTCAGCTCACATTGATCAGTCTGAAACCATACTGAGAATATTAATAAAGAATACTGAGAAAGTCATTAATCAAGCAACACCATAATAAAATCGTTGGTAGAATTTTTCTTCGTCTTCATTCCCAAACTCGTTGTCATTATCATCATTCCCTGTAGCAGTCTCCATTCTGTCCTTGAGAATACATTGCCCCATCCATTAATATGTATATTATGTGTAAATTCTTCATCTTGACGATAGCTAGTGTATTATATCAACTTTGTCTTACGATTTACTTGTTGGCTGAGGCATCCTCGTGTCGAATGAAAAATATGTTTGTGTTTAAGTACGTCTTCATGTAGTTATTTGAGCACATGTATACATACATTATACAAATGCACGCCAGAAATGAGAGATGAGGAAATAAGGGGAGAGAGGCATCTTCTCTTTCTGGGAGATGACACGGACGGTGATAATGACGATGATGATGATTAAGATGATGACGACTTAAAGACGAGGAAGACGGCGAGAAGTGGGTGCGATTGTATGCCATTACTTCTATCCGGTGGTATTAGATTCGGTCTAGATTACACGGCGCTCTCCGATAATTGATACATGGCCCGCGATTCCACGAATTTCCCGCTCCACTTCGCTATTGGTGTTTATTCTATTTGTATGATGAGGGAGGCTGAAGGAGAGGAACAGGAATAAAAAAAAAAAAAAAAATAGAGGAGGTTGCTTTCAGAGGCTGATGTTATCTCTTGATCACCTCGGCTTAGTTCATTGACATTCTCTCTCTCTCTCTCTCTCTCTCTCTCTCTCTCTCTCTCTCTCTCTCTCTCTCTCTCTCTCTCTCTGATCAAGAATTTATAGTGCACATACATACATTTATATATATATATATATATATATATATATATATATATATATATATATATATATATATATATATATATATATATATATATATATATATCTCGCTCATTTGCCAGAAGGGTGACACAACTAAAAAAATTTGTTTTTGAGTTATTGATACCAGCAGATAGGCCGTTCTTTGCTTATTATTGTGGTAAAAACGTCTTATTTGTATTTGTAATACGAACCGCTAGAGGGCGTGGCATGTCACTATTACGCTTCTGAAAAATAGCAATCTTTGAGTTATGTCATTCATCTGGCAAAGGAGATATATATATATATATATATATATATATATATATATATATATATATATATATATATATATATATATATATATATTTATACGTTATTTTCTATCTTTTCATTAAGCTTTTTGAAAATTGAATATACACTATTATTTCTTGATATAAAAACACACTTCAAATATTGTGAATAAGCTCTAGTAGTGCCAGAGAATTTACTTAGTCTTTCAACATCTTCCCTGTATTAATCTTCATACATTCTTTTTTTCTGTGATTATCTGTTTAAACCTAAGTGCTTTACATTTTTTATTTGTATTGTAGCAGTGCTAGCCTCCATTGTAAAGGCGTAAGAGTGGTCGTTGGTCAATAATGACCAGGCACTTGAAAACGTGCGCCAGAAATTTTATCTTTATGGCGTAATATCAAGAATCCGCGTGACTGTCACTGTGTAATATTTTCCTGTTTAAATTAGCACTAGTATACTAGTTACTTCCTTAAGTATCTAGCTCCGACATGTGTTTTGCAGCCTGCTCATACATAATCTTGGACATTTTGCCTATGGGTTTTCCTCGTACGAAATTGTGCCTGTTAAACTTTGTGAAGGCTGAATTTTAGGCTGTGAAGAACTAACGTTTCTTCATCGTTTTGGTCTGGGTCAAATTGCCAAACACACAGTTGGGGTTGTGTTTATTGGAGCAGTGACCTGTTATCCTCTCTGATACACATTCCCTTTTTAATGGAAAATGTTGCCGTATCGACTGCTGAAGAATGCAACAGTATTTTCGTAGTCAGTATTCGCCAATGAAAACAGTTTTATGGTTCCGTAGTTTATCCAGTTACAGCAAACCCTTCTTAAATTAGTCCCACCCCTTCTGCCCTTCGCCTCTTTCACTTGCCCTTAGTCAGGCAAGGGCTCATGTCTGAAATTATGTTAGGTATGATGGCTAAATGAAATTCGTCACTTTCTTTGGTGCTTTTGTGACGACTATTCGATGTCTCTTTCTGGCTAGCTTACATTAGTCTGAATTTCATAATTTGGTTTTTATCGTAAAAGTATGCTTTTGTTTAACGTTCATCACTTTGATCTCTTTATCTGGTTATTTTAATTTTCATATCCCTTGCGTCTACGGCTGCTAGGTAATTTTACATTTCTCAAAAAATGTCTGAATTTACTGTTCTTTAATTAAACCAAGCCGTATACTTCAGCACTTACCTCCGTGCCTATTTCTACCACAACTTAACGCGTCTTGTGTCCATTAGGAATAATTTTAAGACGCCATTCATTGCCTTATCCCTTCGTATGTCGATTATTATTCTTCATTATTCTTCGTATCGAGCATGCATTCGTTTACAACAAGACGAAGGCCAGAAGCTCATTGCATTACTTTATTAATTCAAAACAGACCGGATGTATTTTATTTGCTTTTTTTTTTTTTTTTTTTTTTAACTGTTGCGTTTTGAATTTATCGCTTTGTATTCCTTTTAGAACCAAGATATTCAAACTACCGTTTCTATTACTTGGCCACTGACGTTCATCAACCAGCCCATTCATCCTAAATATTTCCAAGTGGTGTTCGTTTATGGTTATCTTTGTCACATTGAAGGATGTAGTTGGATGTTGCAAATGGACGCTGCTGTCTGTTGACGGTTGCTGACAATATCTTGAGTTTAATGGACGGCTGACGTGTTTAGCAAATAAGTATGGACGCATTCATTAATCTCTTTGTTGGATATGAGTGACACAACGCTAATTCTTGCAACGCTAATAGACTATTCATGGGGTAAGACATTTTATGGCATTTGTTGTTTTGGGGTAGGTTGCTTACACTTTAGTATTTACTGTACATTTATTACTCTCTCTCTCTCTCTCTCTCTCTCTCTCTCTCTCTCTCTCTCTCTCTCTCTCTCTCTCTCCTTTTCTTACCAACGTTTGTCCTGGGGTTTTATAAGGTCATATTTCATGAAAAAAACCTTGTTGCTTTTGAAAGTTACAAGTTCCTGAAATTACGATTTATTGTGCGTGCGCGACACTTTAATAAATGCTTCGAAGAACTAAACAACTGTTGGTGCTAGAGAAAATAATGTGTGTGTGTGTGTGTGTGTGTGTGTGTGTGTGTATATATATATATATATATATATATATATATATATACATGAAAAAGTTCTATTGCGGGATCGATAACTATTTTTAGGTGTCTCCAAGGCTAGTTAATCAACGGGAATTATTTTCTATGGATAGAGACGCTTAAATTTCCTTTAGCTCTTGTGTTTTACCGATATTGGAAATGTTTCTTTTGGCTGTCAGCTGCATCATGGGACCTCTTTTTTTTCTGAGCTAAACTGTTAATTGGGAGTTTCATCTTTCCTCTGTATGGTAATTAGGACCCCGAAATTGTTGACAATGTTCTGTATTATCAGGTCCACAAATTGTTTTTGTGTGGCAACTATACTTGCATTGCCAGTAATGTGTTCAAGCTTTGCTTGTTGTTTAGCATGAAGTCAGACGCATTTTGTCCTTGACGCAGTGTCTCTTGGTCAAGTTGAAGGTCACGCTGTCGTCAGTTTGTCTGTCAGTCAGCCCTATTTTCTTTGATAACTATAATTGCATTTTAGGTATTGTATTAAGATTTGGTATGCTGAAACAGCTTGAGGGCAGACCGATTTCAACCTTCATCGAATGTCATTTGGTGAAGTTACACCTCAGTCAGATTGCTTTAATATGTATTTCATATTTTCATCCGATAACTTAATTGCATTCACAGTACTGTGTTCAAATTTAGTATATTCTCATATTAAGAAGTGAAACAGACTTTTAACTAGACCCTAGGACGTTTGGTCAAGCTCAGTGTCACACATTTTCTGCAATGTACCCCAAACTTGGACTTTTGATGACTGGTTAGTTTTTTAGTTTCAGTTATATCATCGTCAGAAAATATTCAGTTTCTCCTCCATGAGCTTTATTTCGAAAGAAAACGGGCACCTCTTCCTCAATACCTTTTCCGATTTGAATGAATCTTTGGCTTGTTTCAGAGGCTTTTTCTTTCCCTCTTTGTAAAACTTGGGAGCAATCCTGCTAGAGGTGCTACGACTGCTGATGCTTGTCCTTCAAGCAATCAATCAACCCTCTGGTAAATCTAAGGTAGTCTGTCATGTAACAATAAAAGAAAATATACCTTAGTTTTACCAGACCGCTGAGCTGATTAACGGCTCTCCTAGGGCTAGCCCGAAGGATTAGACTTATTTTACGTGGCTAAGAACCAATTGGTTACTTAGCAACGGGACCTCATGCAACAATAAATCTCATGCCTGTGGCCCATAGTTTAACTTATTATTTCTCAGTTCTTTTTATAGTTTTAGATATTTTATTTTTACATATTTTTATAATACCCTTTCTTATGGTACTTTTCTAGTTTTGTTCATATCGCTTCAAATTTGGAAACTCGCTGGGTAATTAATGCCTTTTTCGTCTGGATCCGGAAGAATATTTTCATTAAGATTGCTAATGGTAATAGGCGTGTTGTGAGAATTGTAAAATTCGGTTGAGATGTGTGGAGTTTAAGCCTTATGTCTATTTCTTTTTCATATTACAATAGTATTGTTGTTGTCAACGGCAATTTACCTTCCTTGAGAACAAGTTTGAGAATGAAGGTTTGTCTGTGCCATGTGCTTCATTAGATATTTGTAATTACTGGCGCCTTAATTCTCTGTTATTATTTTCTGTAACGACCCATGTAACGACTAAATACCACCTGCTAATGCTTGTTGACGCTCAGCTGTTCAGATCTTTATTTCTAAACTTCGTAAAGAAAAAAAAGGAAAAATATTAGCTAGTAGTATTTTCAAGGTCTAGAAACAGTACTCTGATTGCGCTCTCTCTCTCTCTCTCTCTCTCTCTCTCTCTCTCTCTCTCTCTCTCTCTCTCTCTCTCTCTCTAATGAGTTGTCAAGCCATAATTTAGAAAACCAGCAATGGTATGCAACTGTTAATTTATTGAGAATAATTTATTTTCTAATGTGCATTCATTAGGTTCTTAAGATGGGGTTTCACTTTTTTACGTACCCAAAGCTTTAAATTTGACTTGTTAGAATTAAATCAAGTTCATTATTACTCTCATCGATTTAATATATTGTAATATATTTGCAGTTCACGTAATCGCTCTTTTCGTGCTCTATACTTCATAGGTAAAGCAGAGAGACACTGAATAAAGCGAGGCCGCATACCGAATAATCAACCTGGTCCCCGCAGCTTTTGTACTCGACGGAAAGCCTTTGCAAGTGACTACAGCGTCGGACCCCACAGGTCAGGTATTCTTAGCCACTCTATGGAGTCTGAGCAGAACAGTTAGTTACTTAACATACCAAAAAGGACAATGGCAGATTTTTTATTTTCTTTTTCTGGGGTACAGTCTTGAAAAAGCCGTCTTTGTGCGGGATTATTTTGCAGTCATGAGAAGGTCAGTCGGGAGTGATGTGGAGGTCTCTGCTGCATTGTAGGAGGACAAGGTGAAAAAAAAAAAAAAAATAGGTGAAGTTTTGCATTGATAAATATGACGTCACCTTACCTTTCAGACGGGGCGTTGCCTCTTTTAACATCCAGTCATGTGGTGGCGGTCCTCTCTCTTCTGGTATCCAATTGTTTTCGTCTCTTTTACAACGTTTTCGTCGAGTTTTGGAATTTCAATTATTTCGGAACGGACTCGAGGAGATTCGCCCTTTCTTTTCAGGTGGAAGGCTGGGAGACATCCGCTCCTTTTATCTTTGCCTGCATGACCTGAAGAATCCTACAGGGAGACATTTCCGCATTAGATTTTATGAAAGCCTTCTGATAAAGGAGAGGAAGACCCGTCCAGGTTTAGACCAACTGGCACCTCTTTTTCCTCCGACCCAAAACATCCGCGTT
This sequence comes from Macrobrachium rosenbergii, assembly GCF_040412425.1. Taxonomy (NCBI): domain Eukaryota; kingdom Metazoa; phylum Arthropoda; class Malacostraca; order Decapoda; family Palaemonidae; genus Macrobrachium; species Macrobrachium rosenbergii. The sequence continues at coordinate 23,745,990 of NC_089759.1, forward strand.
TAACCTTTAAGGTGTTTTAGGGAGTGGAATTGACTCAGCCTGTGTGAAATGATCTGCTAACCAAATGGGGAGGGAGGCTGGAGGCTGGGGGAAGTATTCAGGAGGAGGATGGGTAATATGACCATACAAGCGGTGCTGCGGCTATGTGGCGGAGTTTTGCGCATAGTCAGTCTCTCTCTCTCTCTCTCTCTCTCTCTCTCTCTCTCTCTCTCTCTCTCTCTCTCTGCCTTCCTTTTTTCTTCTGTAGTGATGTATTCCGGCATTTACTTTCCTCAACATATATGTATTCCATATCTTCCCGCATCAGCATTGATACTTTTATGTTTGCCATCGTATTTAACAAATTTTTCTCGTTTTGCATGCAGAAGGCTATTTGCTTACATTAAGTTCAAATTTATGCAATCCGAATTAGTCGATTTACAATTCTATCATCAAAAATTGTATCCTAACTCCGGTATGTCTGTGCAAGTAGAGGTTGCTCCGTTGTTCCAAGCCGTAGCTTGTTGTCGAGCAACACGGTCTGATAGCTATGCAGCTGGGCGTTGAAGTCGCCTACATTTGGTCATTGTTTTTCGGTGTTGCTTGTTTGTGTGTCAGGCAGGATTGTATATTTACTTTAGCATAATGATGTCATTGCCTGTTATTATTTGTGGTCGTCCCTACGGATTCTTCTCCATTTAATTTAGTTGTTGGGTAAAACAGTTTTTAATTTCATGGGTAACGATCTTGTGAGAGCAGTGATCATTACTAATATGCTCTCAAGGTCGATATAGCAGATTACTTTTTTCTGAAAATTGATAAATTATTTAACTAATATTACGAAGTGAGTTTGGAAGCTTTGATTGTATGTGTGTATGTACACATTTTTATGTGTAACCTCTAAATCTCGTGATTTTTTCCTCTATAGAAAAATAAAGAGTTATGAAATTGTGCTGGCTGGCAGTGTGCGTAAATAATAAACATTTGTGTATTTTTTTATGAAATCAATTCCCCCACCCCCTTTCAGTTTCCGTTGATTACACTGCCTTTCTATTTTGCTCTCGATTCTGTTTATTTGTTCGAAAACTGATTGCGTTGAACATTTCATTGACTAATCGAGTTGCAGCTGCTGGTCTATCATCTTGTGTACGTATGAACGTTTTGTAGGTTCCGCTATCGTAGGCTTGTTGTTCATTATGTCAGCGATCGCTTGAAACCTTAACGACAAGCATGAGCTCACTTAATCTCTCGTCACCATATGACTTCATCAATCTGACCTCGGCTTACCAGATGACACTGGCGACCCAACTATGACGTATCGTATGACGTTTGTAACCCCTCCTTGCCATATGAACCTAGTTCATTGAACCATAGCCAGAAGGAAACAGCAACAGAAGAAAGATTTGCTGTTTCAGTTCAAGTAAGTTGCCAGGATGATCAGGAACGACAGAATTGAAGTTCGAGACTACAAAGAACAGTACCTCAGCCACATGTACAGCTCCATCTCTATATATGCAGGTGGGGGTGGGGGGCGGTCGCGTAAATAATTCCTCCTTGAAGTGCCGTATTTTCTTAATTATTAAAGACTTTTTATCATCGTTTAGTTTCTGAGTAAGATCAACAGAGAGAATAGAGGATCTCTCCGACCTGTTGATGAATCGACCGCTTAGTTATTGTGAAATGCTTCATTGGTTGACTTAATTGTAATAACTAGTTGCAAAGGGTGGCTCTTCAGTTCGAGCAAATGATTATATACATTCCTCAATTTTCTAATCAATGCTGTGAACTAAGTTTTGCATAATATCAGCGTAGTAACATAGACAAGCAATAAAAAAAAGAATACATGCATGTAGTTTTTAAGACAAAGTTTTTTGTCATTGAATGTTCTAAGAGTCTCGTGAAATCGATCTTACCTAAATTTTTTCGGTAATGTCGATCTGAAGAGCATTCCACCACCCACCTCCTGCTTTTAAGTGCTTTCAAGGCTATATATATCTGCATCATCCTTTTGCTTGATCATTCTCATCTGTCATTAATCTGGAAAAGAGAAATCATGAACCTTGCTAACGCTATAACAAAATTTGTCCCCTTTGTTTCCGCGTTATTTCTGTTTCGATTTGGTCATATTCAACTCTTTATTTTTTTATGAATGTCGAAAGAGATTTTCCCCAATTTTTTCCCTGGAAATATGCAAATCAGAACACCTTTAACATTTTTTAAATCACGTATTTTAGCATACTCTCTCTCTCTCTCTCTCTCTCTCTCTCTCTCTCTCTCTCTCTCTCTCTCTCTCTCTCTCTCTCTCTCTCTCTCTCTCTCGTTGTATTTTTCCTTTCGCATCCCATGCACTGCTCTGGCACTTTTCAACCAAACTGTCAAGTCAGCTGGCTTAATTATTGTTTAGCCATATTTTAAGAACTCTGGTCTCCCTCTTCGTTTGTAATTTTGGTTCATCTCCCTATTTTTTTTTTCTTGTCATTTACTTTTACCTTCACTTTGGAATCTCACTTAGGAACAGTCTTTTCCAAAAAAAATGTTGTTCGTTTTAACCTTTCCATTGATCATTTATTGTTCCCCGTTTTGGGAAATCTGAATCATGTAGTAACCAGATCCTACTCCTTGCTTACGAATTCATGTCATCCCTGCATATTCTCATTTTAAGTGTTTTACCCCTCTGTTCGATTTATGTTTCAGGTGATTGGGCGTCTCTGTCGTTTTCACTCTCTTGATCAGTTACTTACTTTAAAATTCATGCTGCCCAACCCATTATTTATCTTCCTTACCTTCTGGTCCACCTTGGTAAGATCGTTCCTCATTTTATTAACAAAACCCCGTTTATTCTAGCATCTAGTCACTTTTCTTCCAGTCTCTTAATCAAATATTGGCCCTTGGAAGTAGATAGTAAAGTGTGAGACGATCACTTGATGCGAGTATGCTCTATAGGTGTTACGTGTTCCTTTCCTTTGGAAGTTATCCATGTATACGGTCGTGTTATTTTTGGTGAAGTTCACCACTGATCTCTCTTATGACGGCTGGCTGCCTGACCAGTGACCTAGCTCATACTTCGAGCTTGGATTCAGCCGTTTTGCTCATTTTAAGATATGCGGGTGTTTTAAAAGCTAACTGGTTTTAACTGTCCTTGATTGTCATTCTTTCTCAGTTTGCGGGAATGTCTGCCGTTCTTTGTCTTTCCTGCTGAATTTAGCATCATGTTCGTCCTTGTCTCGTCGCTAAAAATAGAGAAAAAAAAGGAAGACTGTGAAGAATGCCCCTTTGGCATGACTTCATTGTTACAGAGTAGACACGGTTTTCCTTTTATCCTGTGCCATTTTTTTTTTATTTTATTTTATTTTATTTATTTTATTTGTCCTTCAGAAGAGTCGCCTCTTGAAGTTGTTACCCTCCCGTTTCTCAGCAACTTGTTCACAACGGGCGTTTCTAGCTCTGTGTCCCGTACTGATGGGGTTCGATAAAAGATATCGATGTGCTGACAAGACCCTCCCTTGCTTAACTCTGTTGGAAGACCAGCAGTGCAATGATGAACGTGTTACTTCTGTATATATACATATATACACATATATATGTGTGTGTGTGTGCGCGTGCATGCATTGATATGCTTATATATATATATATATATATATATATATATATATATATATATATATATATATATATGTGTGTGTGTGTGTGTGTGTGTGTATGTATTTGTGTATAGATAGATGGATAGATAATGTGTTTTGGCGTTTGTATATATAGCATTCCACAGTTATTCAAGATATAACATCATTACAAGATAGAGAAAAACTGCTAGCCATATTTTGGTATATAACTGAAAATATACTTTTTCCCAAGCCGTTACTGTGAAAAACTGCTAGCCATATTTTGGTATGTAACTGAAAATATACTTTTTCCCAAGCCGTTACTGTTACAGATATAAATTTTATTGCTTACATATTTTTGCGCACGGTGATTCACGAATGTTTTTAATGAACAGGGAATAGTATTGACATCCTCTCTATTGAGAGTAAGTTACACTAATACAGAAAAGTAATTTCCTTTAGCCTTTCCATCACGAGTCTGAATTTCTTATAATATATACGTTTAGAAATGAAAGCCGTTAATTATGAAAAAAGTATAATAGAAGTTTTATTAAAATTTAAAATTTTTTCATTAAAATTTGATAAAATTTTATTAGAAAATATACTATAAAAATCATGAAAACCAAAATGATGATTGAACGCTGTATGGAAAGATCAACTTATTGTATTTTTCATTAATAAGGACTTCGTAAATAATACCGAATCTTCATTCGAAGAACTTATAAGTGTTAGAAACAGCCTCTTCAGGTCCAGTTGCTGGAGCAATATGAAGGCGAGGAGAAAATAATGTTTTGGTGTTTTGATCAGAAATTATCAGCTAAAAGAAATCTTGTCACGTACTAGAAATAGTTTTTAATTTTTTTATTATTGTTCTAATCTCTGTTTTCATTTAATCGACGAAATATTATTCTTTTGCTTTCGTGAGGTATATCGGAATTGATTTAGATTTTGCCGCTGCTTAGTTCGTATAAATTATCTCCACTTTTATAGTAAAAACTAAGCTCTTTATTTAGAAATTTACTCGCGTAAATATAGTATTTTTTTCAAGTCACGAAATTTATATAGAATTTATATATCGAGATTTAAACTGGTACGTTGGATGAGCTGTAACATTAAACGTATAAAAGTGAAATGCAACATGTTGCTACTGCCTGTATTTCGTTAACATTTCCAATACTGGAAGTAAGTCCGCTTCCAAGTCGAAGTGAGAATGCAGCGCTTGGATTTACAGGCCGCAGATCCGGATAGAAAGATTATCCGTGATGAGGATAAAGATTGCGAAATAGTGCGAAGATATAACCTTTGATCGTAGCTCTTTATCACGTCAGACAACCGGTACTGCAGATCCTTTCGGATTCATTCCACAAAACTGTAATTTGGGCGCTAGTAGCTTGCGCTCGGTTTATTTGGGCACGTCTCATAGAACGGTCTCCCCGTGCCCGTGATGCGGAGTTGCTGAATTTAGGCTGCGGAGCCTTGGATATCGTGTATTTCCTAAAGGAGCTCACAGACAATGATGTTTCTATGCATGAGTTCTATGTTTGGGATGGTCTTTCAGCCTTACCCGAAGGGCTATCGGATTTAGTTTGCCCGTGAGAGCGTTGGAATCGTTTGGTTCCGTGTTGCGTTTTTTGCTTTATCTTGCTCAAGTTCTTTTTTTTTTTTTCTTTCTTTCTTTTAGTCACTGCTGCAGATGAGTAATGTTCTTGGTAAATTTATCGTTGTTAATGGAAAAACTATTTTGTGAAGGACTGAACGTAAAGTACACTGTTTTTTTTTTGTCTTGGTGACTTTCATTCTTTGATGGCAAAAAATTTTTATGCTCATATATGTCATCATCTTTTGTGGCGTTTATTTTGTCTCATACTTTTAATGGAAAATTCCGTCACATCCGTAATTTTTTCCCTTAGTGAAGATTTGCTTTCATTTTATCCATCTGTGATTACAAATTTTCCGTGGAATTTTTTTTTTTTTTTTTACTGGAAATGTTCCGTAAGTTTTTAAAGTACCTTAATCCCAAAATCCTTTGAAAATCGTGTAAAGAAAGAACTTCACCAGGCTGAATTTATTCAAATAGATTGAAGGAAGGGAAGATATACAGTATATATCTATCCATCTGTCTGCCTCTCGGTCTATCTGTCTATCTATCTGTCTATATATGATGACCTTTCCTTGGTTATATAGATGACTGAAATTGACGCTTGAAAGAATAGATGTATTTCCCACAGGAAGAGATGAAGCGACGATACCTACAAGGTTAACCTCAGCCGCAATTCTGTCTTTTATGATTGTGGTATTTGCACACCGCAAAACAATCACTCCCTCCGTCCTCGCACACACACACACACATACACACACAACTTTACCCTCCCTTGCCTGTCCACCTCATTGTTCGTCCTCCAGACTCCTATTGTCGTATCTGCCTCGACGTGATATTGCTCCTCTTCACCTGACGCTTTTCCTCATTGATCAGTCTTATTCTTAATCTATGTTTCTTTTTCACTCGCATCCCACTTTTCGCGTTTCGTGTCGTCACCCGGTTTCTTTCCTCGCCTGTCAGTTTTCTGCTACATTTCCTTCCTCCCTTTTGCTGTTTGTTTTCCTTCTCACGTTGCCTCTCTCTTCCTTCCTCTGTGTCCTTCTTCCCTCCTTCAGCGTCTCGCTTCCTCCACCGTCCCGCTACCCCGCACCCCCACCTCCACCCCGAACCCCCCCCCCCCCCAGCCTCCTGCTTGTATATCGTCACTACCGCAAGTCCATTCCCCCGGAACATTCAAGGTTGCCCACTTAATTTGGTAATAACTCAAGGCGCGTTCACTTGGGAGTTTCAGAAGCAAATGCAAAACAACTCATTGATTTACGTGCTGTTTATGCATCTTGTTCTGACTGTAAATTTAATTGCGTAAAATGGGGTCGTATTCATTTACGTTATACGGGGTTGTATTTAGTCGCATAAGATGGGTTTAGTTGGTCAACTGTTTGGATAAGTTTTGTCGGCAAGTTTTACTAAAGCGCTCGCAGTTCAATTTCCAAAGTTTGGCCGAACGTCTCTTAAAGCAGTTTAAATTATAATATTACTAATAATTACAAGAATAAATACTTCATCCTTATGTCCAATACAACTGCTGCGCCATCCCTTCAGTAAAAGTTATCACTGGAAAATTATTAAGCAATTTCAAGATGAAAAAAGTGAGCTTATAAAAAGTGAGCTACTTCACCTGGGATAGGAGCTGGAACCGTCAATTGATGATGTTCTTCGTAATGCCTGTCATCGTGAGGCACTTCTCGCTAAATGTGTTGTCCTTTAATGCTGAGAACATTGCAAGTATCCTGTATGACACATCAGCATTATCCTGGGATAAAGATATAGGTATAGATTTTCCATAATGTTTGTAAGCATATAAATATATATAATTATATTACATATATATATGTGTACATATATTTATTTATTTATATACACTCTCAAACTTATAGTACATTCAATTTTAATTTTCATTTGGACTATACTGTCTCCATCAGCGCATAACCATCTTGTGTCTTATTTCAAAGGGGACTTCTTATGAGAGCCGTTGTCAACCTTAGGTCAGTTCTTTTCCGTCCGTTGCTCTCTCCGGTAGTTGAGGTTCTGATTTCAAGAACCTGGGTAAATTACATCAGTGTAGATATTTTTATCGTGACGTCCGGTATGAATGTATGATGATATATGAATATTAGTACATGTGATGCCCTGTATGAATTCAGTTTCGTGGGAGATAGGCAATAAAGAAGGCTTTGTTGATGGCGTTTTTAGTATCTTACGTTGTCTGGTGTTCCCAGGGATGTTATTCCGGGGCCTTTATTGATATGTAGTCTTTGCTACTGACATAATTCCTGACCTTGAAAATTAAGACTGTCAACTTATTGTGGCTGTTGTTCCTCCCCTGATGTGAAGATATTTGAGCCGATTGTTATGTGGTCAAGTCTTTAGTGCATGAGGCTGACCTCTGTGGAAACGAAACCTTGTCGATGATTTGTAAATAGTAATATTGCCTCTCTCTCTCTCTCTCTCTCTCTCTCTCTCTCTCTCTCTCTCTCTCTCTCTCTCTCTCTCTCTCTCTGGTACAACCATAATGCAATAAATATCTTTGCGGAGGGGAGGCCTTATCACATTCAGCGAAAGATATTTCTTTAATGTTTGTAATCTGTGATCAAAATTGTTGCTTACTCTTGGATGACCAAACGACCCTTTCCTCCTCCCAGTTCGGTTTTCTATTAGATGTTGAGAGTAGTTGAACAACTCCTCATAATAGTCCGAGCAATGTAATTGATGTGTTGACGTAAACTGACCTCAAACTGTTGTGACCAGAAGGTAATGGTACCATCATACCTGCAATTTCTTTCTAGTAATTTGTTTAATGAAGGGTAACACTTCAAAGTATATATTTTTTAGGTCTCTCTCTCTCTCTCTCTCTCTCTCTCTCTCTCTCTCTCTCTCTCTCTCTCTCTCTCTCTCTCTCTCTCAGTTTTAAAGGAAGTCATACCGGAATAGGAAAAAATACAGTATCTCTTCTTAGAATATTGTAAGAATCCAAATGAAATTAGTAAGGAATGACCAACACTGTTCAAAGGAGGATCTTGACCATACTATGGCGCATAGCTGCCTTTTAAAGGATTGAAGGTTGTAGGCGGGGAATTATTGCGGCTGGTGTGAGAGAGAGAGAGAGAGAGAGAGAGAGAGAGAGAGAGAGAGAGAGAGAGAGAGAGAGAGAGAGATTGCCTCTCAGTGCTGTGTCCAAGAAACAGCCTAATAGGGGGTTATTGCAGGTGACGGGAAAGAGTAGGAGAGATATCTCTTCTCGTTGCTGGAATTATAAAAGTAAATCTGACCCATTTTACGAAATATATTACTCCAGGTTGTTAGTTTCACGAAATATAAAACTGAGAACTTTTTTATTACTGATATTATATCTCACTCCTACTTTATGTACATTCTGCAGTTGCCGGCTTCTTTGGAGAGAGAGAGAGAGAGAGAGAGAGAGAGAGAGAGAGAGAGAGAGAGAGAGAACGGGTAGGGAAGATCCGGATAAACTTTTGCACATTTATAATGTTTCATTTGTATCTTTCTTGATAAGATTTAATTTTGTAACACCCTTACCATTTAATTAGGTATCAGAAGCGCACTAAAATTCTTTTGTCATGCCTTGAAGACTTCTTCCGAGAGATGAAAATGATGTACAGACGGTGAAGAAAGTTGCAGTGGATCTGGGATTTTGTTTTTATTTACTTTGAAAAGGGATAGTGCCTCTATATGTACAAAGTTATAGGCGCCATTTAAAGAAATAATGTAACGATAATGAATATTATATATATATATATATATATATATATATATATATATATATATATATATATATATATATATATATACACACACACACACACACACATGCACACAGGGTGTCCATAAAGCCTCTTTACAATTAAAAAAATATATTACAAAGGTAAATGAACAGACAAGTATGTGGAAAGTATTACAAAATGAGGAGTAGATATTGAAGTTTTTTGCTTCATTTAATACACCTCTATATGGGCACCATTAGTTGCACGAAGCACATCAAGACGGTACTCGATTTCTTGCCATGTTTGCTGTAGCATAGCCTCATCAATGGTGGCAATGGTGCTTGAGATCAGTGACGTCCCGTATCTTTGCTCGATACACGATATGTTTAACATAATCCCGTGGAAAGAAATCTTGGGGAGTGATTTCTGGTGACCGAGGTGCCCAGGGAATTGGGCCATCCCTTCCAATCCACCGGTCTGGAAATGTTTGATTTGGGAACCAGCATGTTAACCGCAAACTCTTTTCGTCTTGGCTTATCACTTGGCTCCAGTTCCTGTATGAGTTGCACTTTCTAAGCGTACAGTCGCAAGCTCTTGTGTAGGACTTTGTGCACTGTTGAACGTGGTAGCTGTAAGTGTCTGGCAGCAGTACGGATGGACTCTGTAGGTGAACGATCAAAGGCTTGTCTTACACGATCGATGTTTTCCTCAGATTTTCTTGTTCGTCCACTCCTCCCTTTATCCATCACTGTCCCGGTCTCTATAAATTTCTTGTGCCATTCACGAATTGACGGACATGACGGTAGATCTCTTCCATACTTAGTTCAGTAGTTTCGCTGAGTCTGCATATCGATTTTTATTTCAATAAACCATGACACACATTGTGTCTTTTCTTGAAGAGTAGCCATTCTTTAGTGGTTCATTGAACAGTACCACTTTCATCAACAGGGTAAGTGAAATAGACAAATGCAATGTGATTAAAAACTTTCATAACTGCTGAGTGCATAGAACAGATGTGATTAAGATAAGTCATCAATGGCTTTTGTAATATATTTTTATGGACACCCTGTAGATATGATTATAATCACATTAACACGCAATTCGTCTACCACACATCACCACAGGTGATAAAACAAGAGACTGGGTGTAGGTCTTAACCTGTTCCAATTTGCGACCTACACCCAGTCTCTTATTTTTTCACCTCTGGTGATGTGATATGCAATATATATATATATATATATATATATATATATATATATATATATATATATATATATATATATATATATATATATATATATATGTATATGTATATGTATATATATATATATATATATATATATATATATATATATATATATATATATATGTATGTGTGTGTGTGTGTGTGTGTGTGTGTGTGTGTTTGTGTGTGTGCTTATATATATGCATTATACATTCATATATACAAACATTATATATATATATATATATATATATATATATATATGTGTGTGTGTGTGTGTGTGTGTGTGTGTGTGTGTGTGTGTACATATATACTTGTATGTATTTAGTGATGAGATAAATTAGTAAAAGGTTAGTAGATTTGGGTACCTAGTTATTGGACATAGAAGGGAGTCGTAAATGGAGTGTGGGGTTATGTGCAGAAGACAATGCGGATTAAGGACATTGAGGAGAAACAGCAGCCATTAATGAAAGAGCTTGAAAGTGTTAGGAAGACGAGAAAGTCTCAAAACACGAGGGAAAAGTAAGGCAGTAATGGTAAAAGAAAATCAGAATGATAAACATTAATGTGGATGGTGGAAGAATGGAACGAATTGATTTGTATTGGCTCTTAGGTGTAGGCTAAATATAACGGATGGTAGTATGATGAGGAACAGGCGAGTCTCGGCGGGTAGAGCAAATAAGGTGGCAGGGTAGGTGAACAAAATTAGAATCTCTTAAGTGTCTATGGAAATCAAGGTTGGAATGTATGTAGAGGTTGTTTAGGAAACTCTTTTAAGCAAACTCTCCTTTATGTGTGTGTGTATGGAAGTGTGCATTAAAGTCATATTTTTCACGCTTCTTTTCTCTCTATTTTACAAAAGTATAGCAATTACTTTGTAATTGTCAATCTGTCATTTTAGTTTTGTAACTCTTGCTCAGAGATTTTTTCCGGGAAGTGCTGTACCCCAAGAAATTACCGGTTTGAATAATGATGTAGACTGCGCACCCTCATGTTTCAGTATCCTCAGAGTTTTTATATATAAGATTTTTTCGTTTGGCGCAAGGATGTAGCGACCTCACTGGCTCCCGTGAAAAGTGCGATCAGCCAACGTTGGGACGTTGCTGAGAGAGGTATAGGTTTACTAGGTCCGTGGTTTGCATCTGGTCTACCGCCTGCTAGTCAACCTAACTGTAAATGGACATCAGCAACCTCATCCCTAAGACTTGTTAAGGAACCTGACGGCTGTACCTGTCTGACGCCACCCACTCAGAAGGGGAAAAGGACGCTGGAAATTTGTTTATATGACTTTGTACATTCCTTTGACGCGTTTGAATCCTATTTGGACTCGAAATGTTGAACGCGTGTTTTTATGACTTAAAGGAAAACGGGAAACAGTGAGTAGAATCCATGACGGACGGTGGAAAGATTTCAGTTAAAGATATCATTTGAAAAGATCAGTAAAGAATGGCGTAGAGCTGCTAAATGTGAAAGACATATGTGAATGTGGAATACAAATAGCAGCGGGGTGGGTTGTCACTACTGGTTTGTATTCATATTTATAAACACAACATTATATTATATATATGTAATATATACAGTATATATATATGTGTGTGTGTGTGTGTGAACAAGATTGTGTGCTGACACGATTGGATGCGTTTGTATATGTTGATGCTCATTCTTTTACTTTTGAATATGACCTTTTCAAAAAATCCCATTTGCAACCGTCGGCAATATTCTCTAATCATGGACGCTATTGCACCTGACGTAGCATCACTACTTCCCCTTGAGTAAACCGGAGCCATAATTAAGTTTTGACATTTTTGCGAAAAGACGGACGGGGTGATGCTCATGGTCCGGGAGAGGGAGGAGGAGGAGGATGAGGAGAAGGAGAAATACCGAACATATGGTGTCCCTCACAAGTCTCTATTGATTAGCATAACAGGTACCTATGCCGCTAATTGGCCTTAAATAGCAGTGTAGTGCATCAGTAATGAGTTCGCCATCACCTGTTTTTTTTCAGGTATTAACATTTTAAAATTTTGTTAAGATTCTCTTATAAATTTTGTTAAGATTATCTTATTCTCCTTCTGTGCCTAGGTATAGGAATATACTTAAATCGTGCTCATATTCGAATTTTAGGGTTTTATAGTGATTTTCCTGTCTGGTTTCTAGGAAGATTTTCATCCTAAATTAGCGTAAATAATGAACTGCATTGTGGAGTGAATTAAGTTTTCTTGAAAATTGTCCAAAACCGCTGTGTCAGAAAGCAGCATTTTTTTTTTTTTTTTTTTTTGCCCCCCAAAAAAGACCCAAAAGTTGAATGGTCGTTCAAGGACAACATCGTTTTAAAGTAAATTCCACTGCATGAATATTCTCTGTTGCATAATGCAATGTTTACGAATTCCTGGCAAGAAAACTGACGAATGTCTCGTTCGGACATTTATGTAAGGAACTGGTCCTTCAGACTCGCTGAATAATCTGTCTTAGAATACTTAGTTTTAATTTACCTTTTCCTCAATTTTTCCTAAAATATTAGGAAATATTTTTCGGTATTTTTCATCTTTTTTTCATTTATTATTATTATTTTTTTTTTTTACCTCGCACTAGCGCGAAAGTATAAAAGATGGGATATGCTGTACTGGACCCATTCGTAAAGATGAAGGACACTTTTGAGGTGGTGTTTGGATTTCGTGGTTACACTGTCTTCCAGACTTTTCTTGTTAAATGCACAACATTATTCTGAAACTGATTGTTATACCAATATTCCTCTTAAGTACGGTCTTCAACCACGCGTTTTGCCTCCATAGATCATGAGGCAATATGTGTATATGTATATGTATATGTGTATGTATGTATGTATGTATATATATATATATATATATATATATATATATATATATATATATATATATATATATATATATATATATATATATATATATATATATATATATATATATATATACACATAGGCATTTTAAATACTAATTTGAGAACCATTGGATTATACGTGTGTGTAAGAAGATATTCCGCCGTCAGTCCAAGTGGATCTCATGACTAAAGTGGTCTTTTGTGTGGTTTGTGTTGCAAGAGAACTACAGACAGCAGGTCCAACAATGGCAATGGAAGAAACCGTCGGTAACCTTGTAATGGATTATTCTTGTAGCCTTGTGGAAGACATTTGATAATTGCCATATCAAGTCGTCCTGTGTGAGGTAATCTTACCTGCGTATCGTTGTAGTCGGTCTTTAATTTATTCAGCTTTCTCTAGGCGGTAAGTTAACGTTTTATGAGTCGCGTGAAGCCACTCGGAAGGAAAATGTTCGTTGTCGTTGTTAATGATGGATCGGGTTGACATAGAATTCAGTAACTGATTAAGGAAAATAATGATTTCGAAGCAGATTTCGACTCTTTAATTATGTGTTCTCCCCAAGACGAGTTGGCAGTAACCTGAATCCTCATGATGTTGATGGAAGTGAGTCTCATTATTCTTCAAAAATAAACACAAAATGTAGGAATGGAGAGCTGATCAGAAGTTAAGTTAAATATATCGTAGTTTAACCAGACCACTGAGCTTATTAACAGCTCTCGTAGGGCTGGCCCGAACGATTAGATTTATTTTACGTGGCTAAGAACCAACTGGTTACCTAGCAACGGGACCTACAGCTTATTGTGGAATCCGAATCACATTATGACGAGAAATGAATTTATATCACCAGAAATAAACTCCTCTAATTCTTCAGTGGCCGGTCGGAGAGTCGAACGCTGGGCCAAGAGCGTGCTAGCCGAGAGCTCTACCCACCCCGCCAATGAAGAACTGAAGAGCAGATAGAGAAATGGATAGTAATCATTGCTCAAAGCCGCTGTACTTCACAAATTTACGAAATCCCCATTTGGATATGCTAATAATGACAGAGTTGAGAGGAACAGGGAAAGAGCAGATTTGCCAGGAAAATTTATTGCAGATACCCTAATCAACACAGAGACTCTAATAGATGACTGGTTAGTGATGTAATTTAAAGATGAAACAAACGCTATTGATGCTTATAATTTTAAGATGAACTGTCGTACATAAAGGTTTAATTCTGTTGTGAATACTATTCTTTGCTTACGCCCACATACGAAACTAATTAGAGCTTTTCCCAGTACGAGTAAATAAGACGCCACTATTTTGTTCCTCTCTAGAACTTAATAGATAAAGACGAACAGTAGAAAAAAAATTAAGATTGATATGAATGTTGTGTTACCACATAGTTTCACTACTATGGCCATGAGAGGAATTGTAAGTAATTACTCTGGTACGGCGTTTAAAAACAGCTGGAGGCGCCAAGGAAGAATTCTAGAGATTTATGATACGAGAAATGATTGTGAAAAGTTGAAAGATATTTTTTTTTCTGGCGTTCGTGAAAGTATGATGGGCGTAAATCACAACACTCGCCTCTTACTACGATTTCCCTTTAATTGCTTCATTAAGAAGATAAGCGTCATTGACTGTATTCTGTGCTAGTGCTGTACTTATGCACATAAAATGACACAAATTTCTGGTTAAGTACACGTTTTTTCAGAAAAACAGTTTTAGGGTGTTTTGTAAATTGATCAAGTCTAAGGTCAGGAAAAGGTAAAAGAGGCTTCGCAGAAATGTGAACAATATATGCTACATAGAAGGCCAAATAAATCCAATTAGGTCTTATAACGTGGTATCCTATTAGTCGTGAAAGCTCCAAGCTAGTCTCTCCTGGCTAATCAGATGTCAAGGGGCATCCGAAGTCATTTTTGTACCGCTAGATTCGACAGGGCATCAGCCGGTTAGATTAAAAATTGGTGCCCTAATTCTTAGTTTGTTAATTATAAACTACTGTTATACACTCTATGACAACGTTTTGTACACAGTTATCTAAAATCAGTTCTCGAATATTTTTAAGTTAGATAATTGTTTGAAAACAAGATTTTTATTTTAAAGAAATAAGACTATTATTCTGTAAGATATTACGTAGACGTGACTTCATTACAAATCAGAAAATAAAGGAAAAAATTTAAATAACAGGAAATCGTTTCAAAAGCATAACACTTTAGATAATTTTTTTTTAATTCATGGCTACGTAAATTACTTATAAATTCAACCAATAACAAAAATACGAAGTTGGGTAATTGTTTACTGATAAATCTTGCGATTAATATGTTAATTTCTACTGACGCCTTATGGAATAGGTTCGTCTTTGGCCATTTAATATTTTCCAGTGAGGTAGCGCAAAAAGAGGTACTGCATATTTTTAGACAAAAATTATAGAAGCAGTTCATGGTCAGTGGGTTTAAAGAACAATATATTTGTTCTCCTGAACATGCGTATGTGAAATGAGTTTGCAAACTTTATGAAGAACATCATGAACCGTGAAGTGCTTAGTAACTCGCAAGTTCCAGCGAGGACAAAAGCAGTAAAAAAAAAAAAAAAAAAAAACTGCTCTTGATTCCGAATTAGATGAATTAAGAAAAGGTGAACTTTACGCTTGTGACCCTCTGTTCACAGACCCCCTCAGAAAAAAAAAAAATTAAACAGAAAAGCAGTTTCATGGTTTGTATTTTGCCACGGGAGCGCATCGTCTTCCTGCATTTTTTTTTTTTTTTTTTCATAAGCATGGATGACCGCAGTTAAGTGACTACATGATTTTCGTCTATTACTGTCCTCTCCGTTACATAAGTTTTATATATATATATATATATATATATATATATATACTGTATATATATATATATATATATATATATATATATATATATATATATATATTTATATAATTTGAGTGTTCATTTTTTTAAAGTTATTTTTCAGTATAAGAAAAATTTATTTTTCAGCCCCAGTGTCTGAGTTTCGGACCTAGGCTAACCCTATATCCCATATAGTCACTCTTTTATTTTCCATATACTTTAAAAAACCTTACTTAATAAGTTACTGCTATGGTATTACTGAATAACACCAGAATCACCCCAGCTGCTTATAGAAATCAATATTGAGCAGTTTTTTTGGCGTGTTTTACTGCGTAAAGTTCATGGAAATCGAAAGGTTTATAGTTTTTACCATTTTTATGCAGTTTTTGAAGTGCAAAAATTCCTGATTAAGGAAATTATGGGAATGACCTAAAAAGTATGCTTTAATTTTCTTAATTGTCTGCATTTGTTTCAAGGGATGAAGAACGCCATAAGAAATTAAAAGATGCTTGTCTAGTGCTCTAAAGACTAAGAGACAGTCAGAGATTGTGGTGCATATTCTGCGTACTTGGAATGACCACTAGTGGTGGAAATCATCGTTAATGCATCGCGGATAAAAGCCCTTTTGGAATAATTAAGGACGTGAGCATTTAGGGGAAGTGGTAACGCGGTAGTTGAACCGCGATGTTTTCCTGTTATGTTTACGGGATTGGATTTTTTTTCTCTCTCTCTCGTTGTACATCTGCCTTCCTCTCGTCTTCCCGTGGGATGCCAACACTCTCAGACGTCTTTTTTTTAAATTGTTTTTAAAAACAAATAATCCATTTGTAATGTTTATTGCAGTTCACTTTTGCAGAAGTTCCTTTCTGGATAAGCTGTAATCGTTGTATCCTTCAAGTCCAGCAACATTGGCGAGGTCAGATAATTTTCTATATTAAAAAAGCACATTAAACAGCCATTAAATCAAATTTGCTGCCACCTCAGCGACCCCCTCCCGTTTTATGCAGTCGTGAATTATATATTTGCTTTTGAAATATATTGAAGCTTATGGCCTTAATGCATATGCTCCTGTTGTGATTCCGATCATTTTCTTTGCTGTGTTCAGACTTACCTGCTCTTACCGTTAATCTGTGTAACCTTTCTCTGCCTTTCGTATTTGTGGATATTGATGTCTATCAGTCTATCTATATACGCATACATACATACATAGATATATGTATATCTTTGATGAGATGAAATACGGGTTTTTATAGATGTCCTTTACTTTAAAAAAAATAGAAAATAAAAAAAAAACTCTGACAGAAAATTATGGAAAAAACGAACTGTTGGATATAGAGACACCAGGACACTGAAGTTGTGAAAAGAAAGCTAATATCTTTTTAGAAGGAGATGAATACTGGAGATGGCAGATGGAACTTTAAGTAGATGACTGTTGGGCTAAGGGCTAACCCCCGCCCAAGAAAAAGACACACACACACACACAAAACAAAACAAAATTAAGGATGGTGAGGTCAAATGACAGATTAATTTACCAGTTAGTTTAAAGATGCGACGGAGTTTTCATGACAGAGAGAGAGAGAGAGAGAGAGAGAGAGAGAGAGAGAGAGAGAGAGAGAGAGAGAGAGAGAGAGAGAGAGGACGAATTCAAGGCTCGATGTGTTGAAACACCGAGAACTGCTGAGAGTTGGAATAGAAGTGAAACGCGATTAGGTACATTAGATGGTATCATAACATAAATTATGTCAGTGGAAGCTAACGAACTGAGTTTGAATGAGGAAAAAATACCGATATTAGTAAGATGAGATTGAAATTTGGAGATGCCGCATCCCTTTAAAGAGCTTTATCGACCTGGAGGAACCGCATCTCGGGAAATCGAAGAATTGGAGGATAATTCGCAGAGAATGACTTTTACTGCGCAAAAGTTGCAAAAGAAAACGTCAGGAGAAAATCAGCTGATTACTGGGTGCAGGATGATCTTTCGAATTGCAAATTGGTAAGAAAGGTAAGGTGATTACAAGTTTAGCCATGAGCTCTCGCGTTGCAAATCGTTCACCTTTTGCAGTGAAATGCTGTTTTCTTCTTTCAATTTTTTCGTTTTTGAACTGCTAGTATTTTTAGAATACAAACACGTTTCTGTAATTTGTTGAGGAATATGTCATAATGTGTTAGTCATGGAAATTATAGAGAAAATAAGCTTCATTTGACATTTTGTCATATTGATTTGCACTTCGCTCTGTTGATTGCACAAGTGTGTTCAAGCATAATATTTTCAGCAAACATACTCACATACACACACACACTATATATATATATATATATATATATATATATATATATATATATATATATATATATATATATATATATATATATATATATATATATATATATACATATATTAGTAACAGGTGTCACATCTACCCGGGAATGTGAGGATAATTTGTGTTCGAAACAAGTTACTCGTAATAGCTATTTACACATGATTGGACTTGACACTTATGCGTGATTTTTGATGAATTTCTTCCACAATTTATAAGAGGAGCCTTTTTGATTTTCACATGCTCTTCATTTCCTGTGTTCTCGAGTAAATGAAAGGTGTTTTCCTACTTAACATTTTACCTCCGGCAACTCCTCGAGGTGATACCGGATACAGCGACACCGCACATGAGTTTGTTGTCGTCGGTATTTTGGCATTTGTATGCGGTTTTGTGTGAACATTGCTTGCAACAAGGTGTAATTTTCTCTCGTTTACTCTTTCTTACGTCTTTTTTTTTTACTTACTAAACACTGAGACTTTACAATATGTTTAGGTTTATTTCTGCCTCGTTTAGGATTACTACTGCTTGTTTGTTTCTGCGATTAAGCGGTGCAACATGTTTCAAGGGAGTTTTTTTTATTTTGCGTCAGCAAATTGGTTTATGGTATTTTTTTTCATATTTTTTGTATGATGATTTACGCTTCTGTGACTATTTTGCTTTCCAGGAGAAAACAGGTAATATTATTACACTTATGTAATCGAGCCATCGGCTTTAATATAAATAAATGTTAGCGTAGGAAAACATGAGAACTATAAGACAATTTAAAATTCTGTTCATTATAAAAGATTTTGCTTTCATCTTTTTTTCCTTATTTAAAGACGTATTCTTTGGAAAATATGCTGTTTAACCTCTTCGGAAAAATAGTGTTAGGGAAAATCATGAGAAATTGTCGAATGCATTTTTCCCAGAGGGCTTGTGTTTGTGCGTGCATGTGTGTGTGTGTATGTGTGTGTGTTTATCCCTGGAGGTCCCTGTGTGTGTAGGAGGCACAGCACAGGCGTTAGTGGTGAGTGTGGCCACACATGAGTGAGCATCAACGAGAACTCACTTTAACCACAAACTTCTCTTTCTTTTGCCTCCTCTAATTATTACCAATCATTATTTCTTCCTGTTCTTATTCTCTTCCTCACGTGGAATAATCTTTGTATCTTCTCAATTTGCACTGTCTTTCTGTCTGTCTGTCTGTCGTGCACGTCGTACATGAGAAATTCAACTCCAAGTATGGCGGTGCATGGGATGAAAAGTAGAGAGAGATTGTGAATGAACGCAGACTCATAAATTAAGTATTGAAACATGTATTGAAGCATTGGGAAGTAATTATATCCTGTAGGCTATTTTTAATGTCTACTGAATCCATTTATAGTCATTAGCAGTACTTGAGATAATTACTTGCCAGTGTTCTAATGTGTTTCTTTACTTAATTTATGAGTACGTGTTCATTTATTGTCTGTCTTTACTCCTCCATTCCATGTAGTGTCAAACTATGGAGGTGGCTTTCAGGCTGAATTGCTGTTGTTGATGCTCGTCACTTGAAGAGAAGCTGTGATATTCTCTTAGGGAACTTTGCCCATTTCTGTCATTTTGCCTGACCTCTCTGCCACCTCTTTGGATTTATGCGTGCGTTTGTTTGTTTCACAGCTATAGATTTGTTTATTTTTTGTATGCGTTTCTTTACACCTGTCTTGACTCGCTCAGAAAATTGATAGCATTTGTGCACAGTTTGAATACTAATATAATGTATGTCTGAAACCTGAACAAAGAACCATAAACTTGATTTTTGGGTGGAGGTGATACTGCTTTGAGGATCAGGACGGAGCATTGCCATCACCACGCATGGGATTATATCTCATTGTCAAGTCTTGCTTTGTAACACAGTAATTGTTACACCAAGGATTTTGAAATGACTGACAGGGATTCACCTCTGATCTTAGATGTATTGCTGCCACTGCTGGGCAAATAATTCAAGTTCAGCGCTAATCATCGTTAAGATTTTTATGTCAGAATTTTCCTATTGCTGTTAGACTGGAAATGAATTCTCCGCTCTTATCACGTACAGTTTTTTTCGTGGCATCCCATCTGGTATGTCGCTTTGTCCAAGACTTTTTCATGATCTTCCTTGTGCTCTTCGTCCTGTTTCTGCTTGTGCCGTGCTTTTCTGACTGTTATACAGTGCGACTTGAAAATTTTCACCGAGGTATAGCACAGCCAGCAGTGCAGTAAGGATTAAATTTCTTTTCAGATATATGTCAGAACGGTTCCTGGAAAACGAGCAGAACCAGGCACATCTTTCATGTCTAGGAAGGATTTCAGTTGCCAGACATTGCTGTAAGGGGAATCGGTTGCTTGTACTATTGTAGCTTACCTTGGTGGTGCACCTTTTGTATCAAGATCTTAGTGTAATCCTCCCTACCATACTGAAAAGCTTTTGAAAAGCCGTTGATGGTTGATGGATGACGAGGGGATAAGTGGGTGAAAAAAAATAGCGAAGGTCTATTGAGTTTGCCGTGCCATCTTCCTTTTTCAAGGTCATGGGGAGAGAATTGAAGCAGAGGAGTCACGGTCGCTGATGAACTTTTCTGCAAAGGAAAAACTTAATTGCGCCGTGGCATCTCGTGCGTGTTTGCATATAAATATAATGTAATTTAAACGAGTAGTAATTAAAACAGAAAGTGCTTTTAACGACTCTTTCTCGGGTTTTATGTTGTCCATTGATACTTATTAATAACTAAGAAACTTAAAAGCCTGGTGGAACTTTTTCGTCTTGTAAATTTTGGATATAATGGAGTTGATGTTAAGAAATAGCGATTCTAGGAAGTCTATTATCGCCAGCGTCGTGGGAGACGCCTCATGGAAGAAGGAAGTATTGCAGTCTTTTGATTGCTAGTAATAAGAGATTAATAAGATACTCCTTCAGTCTACACCGATTCACTCCAACGGAAATTGCGTTATGTAATCACTTCCACAAAAACGCGTACTCGAACTGGAGACACGCTACACACCTTTAAGGATTTTCTGGATCCTAGCA
Organism: Macrobrachium rosenbergii; assembly: GCF_040412425.1. NCBI lineage: Eukaryota > Metazoa > Arthropoda > Malacostraca > Decapoda > Palaemonidae > Macrobrachium > Macrobrachium rosenbergii. Next base: position 23,767,146 of record NC_089759.1, read on the forward strand.
ACACGAACTGTCCTCTCCACAAGCAGAAAAATGACGTCAAAGAACAAAGAGAGAGAGAGAAAAAAGAGGGCTATAGCAAGGTTATTTCGTGCGCCAGTCAAATCAACTTTCGCTGGCGGTTTCGTCTGTTCAGAGCAGCGTTATAGATGTCGTACACTTCCAGAAGTGGTAAAGATTCATTTAGGAATATCACTGTGAAAGTTAAGGTAAAATAAGCGCAGTGCGTGTAACATACTGATTTACCATTTCAAAGCCACTGGACTACAGAGCAGTTCCTCGTGAAAATAGGTCTATTGTAAAAAAAAAATATTAACATCGCCGCGGTAAATACTATTTGCTTTGAACAATTGTGAAGAAAGTGTAGTCCGAAAAAGATTCAAGGACCAAATGACTTCTATCACTTTTTCTAGTGTCACAAAGTCATCCTTTCATTCAGATGAAAAGATGGGTACCCCGTCAGCTTCTGTCATCATTTATATAATGAAGAGCTGCTTCAGGTGGGAAAAAAAAAATCTTTGTGTCTCCCCTTTAAGCTTTAGTTTATTGCTTCCCGAGATAATAGTAGGTTCATTATAAAGTGACTACCGCTGTTTGAATGAGCTGGTGAACACGGTTAAAGGGGCTCGTTTTTATTGAGGGCGTAATAACAACACACGGGAGATATACCCCTCGATACCCCTCTTGGCCCTGCCCATTGACTCCTTCCCCTTTACTCCTCTCGCCTTCTGCAAACAAGAATGCACCTCTCTTCAACGGTGAGTTGTTACCTGTTGGAAAACCGAATGAAAACAAGGGAGATTGGGCTCCAATGTAAGAGATGTTGCGTTAGAAAGGGCTCTGTGTTTTCACCTGTCGATGCGGCGTCGGTTAATAGCGCCTGATCAGTGTAACCACTCAGAAGAAGCTTGTATTCCGATTAAGTCTATTATCGTAAGCGCGAGGCAGTTGCATTGATCATAAGAAGGTAAATACAAACTCAAGTACTCTCTCTCTCTCTCTCTCTCTCTCTCTCTCTCTCTCTCTCAAATAGTGATTCATTGAATAGATAATCATTGTTTAGGGCTTCTGTTCTCTCGGTTACACGCGATGCTTTCCTCCTTCCCAATCCTACTACACACGTGTGCTCACTCACAGAATCATGCGCGCACTCACACGCATCCATTGAGACATGCGCACGCACACGATGTCAATAACTTCCTGTAAGGTTCGTGTAAATGGTTGCTTCCGCTGTGTGAAGTTGCTCTTCCAAATAAAGTTTTAACAACACGAGTGTTTAGCTTTGCAGACGACGGGCAAAAATTCATTAACTCTCTCTCTCTCTCTCTCTCTCTCTCTCTCTCTCTCTCTCTCTCTCTCTCTCTCTCTCAGTTTTCATCCATGTTATTTATTTAAATTATGCAGACGAGAATATGTTTATGAGTGGTTACAGATAAGTAGTTGCGTATAACGTTATGGAAATGATTTGTGTATACACTAAGTATGCGCTTACGCACTTTGTGTATGAGTTTATTGCACATGATTTCTTGTGAAACAGGAACAAAGTAAGGGATTTATTCATGTAGTATACAGTAAACAAAGAAGAGTCTGCTTCGACAGACAAGTCGTGACATAAATTCAACGTCCTCCAAGATTGTGGAGACTTGCCCGTTCATATTCAGTACTGTTATACACGTATGATATGTATACGGAGAGAGAGAGAGAGAGAATTTAGAATTGTTGCGTGAGTGTAATGTCCGCTGCCTTTGTAATGCACCATACCATGGCCATCCCAACAGAATGCTAGCTGTCGAAGGTGTTCCTCAAGGTCATAGTCGTTTGCATGGTCCCTGTGTGTTTCCGTGTTTTTCCCACGCGATTCTTCCAGTCCCAAATTGCTCTCCCCTCCTCCTCCTCCTCCTCCTCCTCCTCCTCCTCCTCCTCCTCCTCCTCCTCCTCCTCCTCAATCATCCCCTCTTCAAACGCACAAACAAATCCACGGACACAAAATTATAGCTGGTGATTCATATCTTCTGGTGGACTGAAGGACTGACTGGTCGTGGTGGTAGTAGTGGTTGTAGTGGTGTTGCAGCTTCTCCTGGTACAAGGCAAATGGTCTGTGCTTTTATTGCATTTGCACCGTCATTAGTGACATATTGGTTAGGATGGGCCAGGGTTTCCTGGCAGAGTTGTAAAGCTATTTTTCTTTGAGTCAGCCCCTTCCATAAATGGAATTTTCATGCACTTCAGGAGCTGTACAAAAACACCTTAGAAAATTTCTATGCTTTATGAACAACGGTAGTTTTTTCGTGGATTGACATTTGCCGTAATATCTTCAATATTTACTGGGAGTGATCACATAAACATTCAAATTCGGATGCCAAAGAATCAGTTCTGAATGTGATATTACGACTACTCCGATGGTCTTCAGATTCATCTCTATAGGCAAATCTTTTGTTGAGATTTCTTTTTGCAGAAAACTTAACACAAAACACGGCACGTCACATAATAAATATTACAATGTTTACGCATACATTTTTTATAAATATATATATGTACTGCTTACACAGAATGAGTATAGAAACAGACATAGACAACACAGACACGTGCACAAACAAACACACACATATATGCATACGTGTGTATATGTGTATATATATATACACACACACACGTATGTGTGTGTTTGTGTATACAGTTATGCAGCTGCAAATATATTAATGAGATTTAGTAGATTATGTTCTTTTTTCACTCAAGGGCATTTTTGCATCACATCCTTCTATGTGTTAAATTTATATCAAGTTATTGGGGCAACATGAGGTCATATGTTTTGCATTTGCGTGTTGATGGTTTATAGTAATGCCTTTCATTATGTCTGTTTCTTTGAAGTATACGTGATGCCCAAGTCTTTAGTTTTTTACCCGTATTTAAATGGGATGAGTTGCGGTTTTTACGTAAGAGGATAATAGGAAATATAAAGGTAAACATTGTTAAAAGGAGCAAGTGTTTTGAAATGGAGTTTGACACGAGTGCAGCGTTATTTGAAGTGAATGTCTTTTGTTTTCCTTGTAATCAGGGATTATTTTCACTGCTTGATTATCTTCTACAAACAGTAGTTTTTGTTCCCCCCCCCCTTTCCGTTTCAATAACTAATATTCATTTGTCTTATCAAGTGGATGAATATACAGTAGTTTCTTGGTATGTGTATCTTTCTGATGTCCTTGTGTAAATATATTTAAACTTTGTGAAATTTACAAGTAGGACACCAGTGACTTTCTCGATTGTGGGGTTTTGTGGGGGGGGGGGGAGAAATAGTGGAGCAAAGAATGGGACAAATCCTCTTGTTGTCTCTACGACCTTCTTCTTTTACACTTTTTATTGGAGACTTTGGCATGAAACTCCGAAATGAAACCTACACAACTTCATCTTGAGCAGAAAGCTCTTTGTTGGGCGAGCCGGTAGAGCTGTGGACTAGCACTCGCTAGACCCGAGTTTGAGTCTCCGGCCGGCTGATGAAGAGTTAGAGGAATTTATTTCTGGTGATAGAAATTCATTTCTCGCTGTAATGTGGTTCGGATTCCACAATAAGCTGTAGGTCCCGTTGCTAAGTAACCAATTGGTTCTTAGCCACGTAAAATAAGTCTAATCCTTCGGGCCAGCCCAAGGAGAGCTGTTAATCAGCTCAGTGGTCTGGTAAAACTAAGGTATACATAACATCATCTTGAGCAGAAACACTTTCGTCTCTCATGTCGTGTCATGCACGCTTCTTGTTCGTGGACCTTTATGCATTTGTTTCGTTCATTAACCTGATAGTGTTTCTTTCCTCCATTCCTTAAAATCTTTTGCTACATTTACCTTCAAAATCAGTTACATTTTCCACATAATTTTTATATCAATACATAGGAAGCCATTTTTTATTAATTGCTTAGAAATGATGTTGAATTTCACTTTTCGTCTGCTTATAAGACAACTTTTACAATGGACAGTGTTTTTACGGCTGCACAACAAAACATGGAAAATGGTATGCGGATGCAATTTAGTGCAGTATAATGTCGTCCATGTAATGGGTATAACAGAATGGGCAAGACTGGGCGTGGTGTCCACCTGGTTGCACAGTATATATATCCTTTTAAACTCATCGGAATCCGGACCAAGGGGAAATAAGCTTTGTCAGGACACTCTTAGCATGTGAATAATTTCACTGATTGCGTTACCGTGGGCATGTTACGGTATTTAAACTGATTTATGATGAAGTTTGGAAAGGGAATCTAATTAAGCATTTCTCTGCGTGTGTGTTTTTTTTCTATTTCTTATACAGGAATCTTGGCAAATCCGTCCTTATTCTGTTCCAGGTGTGGAAGGAGGAGCTAGGCATTCAGAGGGACTGGTAAGTGCTCAGCTTCCAGTTTATAGTTTCATTAATTCGGTATGTATTACGTCTCTTATAAAGAGTGGTACGTGGTGTTCGTTGAAGCAGCTTTGATCTTGTTTTGATAATTAATTGCGAGTTATTCGTTTAGAAATTCGCGGTTTCAGCCTTTGGGATTTGTATTTCTTATACTTGAGCTTCAGATTGATTTTTCTCTGTTCTAACGTGACCCTGATATATTTTTAATCTGTAATGGTTACTGTGTTTACTTTTGATTTTATTTGTCGCCGTTCATTTCTTCAAAACTTTTATCCGCCTAGTGTTATGCCTTGTTTGAATATAGTGAGCTGTTGCCGATTGGCTCTTGCAATATTTCATAATTATGGTTGTTCTCGAAAACTAAAGAATTTGTATTTTGTTAGCCCTGACTTTGTCTTTCATTTATGTACAATTCATTCTTGGTTGCTGGTGAATTTAATAGTTCTTCTTCAGTGTAAGTATTAGTGTCTAAAGTCACCTCACATTCCAATGTTTTTATGTGGACAAAAAAAATTTAAAGGGAATATTTACTGTAGCGTTTTTGTAGTGGTAAAAAATGTAATCGGTTGTAACGGCTGCGTCATCAAGCATTTTGCTGTATAAATGACGAAGCTGGTTGGGTTTCAGTGCTGAACGGACGTTAACATTACTCGTAATAATTAGTACTTACCGTAACATCAACAACTGATCTGATACGTATCTACTGTTTTAAGTTCGTTATAGTGTGAGGCGTTGATTCGAAGAGCTCAGGGCTCAGCTGTTGAATTATAGAATATAAAATACCCAGGCACCTGACAGGTAATTTGGAGAATGTAATTTGGATGCGTCTGAAAAGCTGAAGTCTCAGTGTGACCCAACAACAAATGTCGGGCTTAGAAAACTTTAAATTCCAATACGGTCCTTCTATTAGATATATCAAAATCATTATCCACTAAATTTTTTACTCTCACCCAGGAAGATAATGATATGTTGTAAGCCAACTTTCGCTCGCTCTCTCTCTCTCTCTCTCTCTCTCTCTCTCTCTCTCTCTCTCTCTCCTCCTCCTCCTCCTCCTCCTCCTCCTCCTCCTCCTCCTCCTCCTGAATCCTTAATAGAATACCGCTCAGTTTTAGTCAAATGTAAGTCGAAATATTTTTAAACCTGATTACTTCCTCGTTAAATTTTCTTACAAGTTTTATTTCAGGATTCTATTTCTCATAGATTCTTTTACATTTTGTATTCCCATCACTGTGTCAGTAAGAACTTAAAACCAAAATACTAATTGATCATATAAACTCATCTGTGGAGCTTTCCTTCTTAAATTGTTCTTCTTCACGATGGTTCATTCTTTGACTTCTAGTTATAATTTCACTGTTAGTGCGTAGGCAATCTTTTTCTTGGTCATAGTTAGCATATTCTTTAACCGTTTCCCCCAACCTCGACCCTGAGTAAACAGAACCATGATGGGAAAGCTGAAAAGTACCAAAATATCAACTATGTCAATGTCGTTAACCCCGTCCTCCAAAAAAAAAAAAAAAATTCCATCATTCCAGCAAAGACTGTGACTAGATTGCTATCAAGTTTTTGTTGATATACCTCGAGTCGAGTGCTAGTATACTTGGGACAGGTGATGCTTTATTTTTATCTCGTGTTCAATTATGGCAAACATTTTACGGATAAAAATAACAATTCTAACGGAAGCTGGTTAAACCTGGTTTTTTTTCCTTAAGGCCAAATACTCATAAATTAATTACTGGGGAGTTACCAGAATTGCTTCATCATTGCTAACGTGTTATTTTGTTGATTACCATGATTTCAGTCTGTTAAAAAACAGTAAAATAAGACATTTTCGGATTCACAGAACGGAAACACTTATGATCGCAAACAATTTTTTTTCTCTTAAATGTTTAATGACGAACACCAAATTTCAGTTATATCTCCAGCTAAAAGATTTTAAATACCCGGTAAGTGACCTGCCCCAGGATGAATGTGGTAATAGTAAATAGCAAAAAACTGAGGCTAATGCACACAATAATCGAGAACTCGAATAATGGAAAAAATATTATCATTGAGTTTCAAATGACTCTTTCCATACTCGGCTGCTGCGCATTTATTGATATTTTTTGAGTAATCGATTTCAGTACATGACATTGCGGTGCAGTGTCAGAGTGCCTTAAATGGGTCAGTGTTGTGAGAGAGAAAGACTAAAAAGTACATGACTATAAAATAAAAATTCTACACATTAACGGAGAAACTAACTCTCTCTCTCTCTCTCTCTCTCTCTCTCTCTCTCTCTCTCTCTCTCTCTCTCTCTCTCTCTCTCGTAACGTAACGTAACTGTTTATAACGCTGGAGTTTCACTTAATTCATACCCTGACAAGCTGCTTTGTACTGCCAACGTTTACAGCTTTCTTGTAATGGCTTACGTAATAATAACCGGGAACCAGTTTCTTGTTTTTGTCAGGAGAACTTTTATCATGTAAATTGGCGCCCGTAAAAAAGAACTCATTCGATGTTTCCGGAGCTTTATGTGCACAAGGAAATAGCCAGTTACTAAGGCCAACCTGTTGCTTGTGTGTGTGTGTGTGTGTGTGTGTGTGAGTAAGTGATAAGTTGTCAACCTTGCCGTTGGACACGGATGAGATTAACATCAGCGCGGGTCCTACTTGTACGTAACAGGAAGATCTTCTGTCGATAGAGAGTGATTACTGACGATCCGCTCAGAATCCGTTGGTTCTGATGTTGATGTTGTTTTGAGTGAAAGGGAAGTTGTTTTGTGTTGCTTCAAGGAAAGTGGACGTTTTAGGGTATCTGTCTCTGCAATGTTTGTTTGTAGCTGTTAGTTCTTAGACGCAAGATTTGTAAACATGTTTGCATCGTATTGTTTTATTGGCACCTGATAACTGATTGAGTAATTGTAATAATTCATATACTTTAAGATTTTGTTCCTTGTACATTACATATGATTAAAGATTATAAGTAAATGGTATTGATCTTAACTTCGCTACTGCAGCAATATGTAGCCTATTGTAGTTCACACATCTAATGTTTTAGTCAGTGAAGTTTGGCAACGTTAGGTGTGTTTGAACGAGTGACCGTCGAGGAAAACATTCGCTTTTGGCACATAGCCCTTTCGACAGTTTTTGGGGCAGGGTCACGGGGTGACAATCACATCCCAAAATCCTATGAGCCACCCAAACTGAAGATCCAGAGGCACCCGCTCCTAGGAGGAGAATGGAGCATTGATTATATTGTTGTATTCTTAGTTTATTTGGTTGAAACCTGTAGCGTTAGCTGGTGACCTTTTCATCTTCTGTTTTAGTAGCAACAGAATGCCCTACATTTGTCGTCGTGAAGTTGAAGGTCATTAGTGGGACATCGAGAATCTAGAATCTTCGTTATCTTATGTTCATTTTCCCCCCTCTCGTTTTAGTTTGCTTCATAAACAATCAGTTCACTTTATTTGTTTTTCACTGAGATTTTAGTCGTGAAGCTTCTTCAGTTATTATTATCGTGGTAATTGATATTGACTGGTTGTTGTTATCTGTCTGAAATTCGTAGCTCTCCTGTTCATGGCTGTAATGAGAATAGCTTTCATAAAATTGACGCAGCACGGGCATGTTACTTCGTCGTAAGTTGTCTTAGAATCAAGGCGGTTTGTGTAAACAGATCTCTGCCCATTGTTTGCCTCGTTAATGTTATGACTAACGTTAAGTATTGAATTAACGAGCGTTCGCTCGCTGCTGGATGGTAACCGAATTCGTGAAACGCAACACTGCCGATGTTTGAAATACCAGCGCTTGTTTTTGCAAGACGAGGGCAGGCATGCCTTGATATGAGATCCCATGCTTGCATTCGCCTCCTCCTCCTCCTCCCCCTCCTCTTTTTGGTCAGGCAAAACAGGTTTCTAAACTTGCTTGTATTCATTCCATTACGTTTGTTTAATTCTGGTACGGTGTTGGCGATGAGTGTCGACCTCAGCATGCATGAAGGATTGCTTAACGAGTGGCCGAGAGCGAAATTGTTGCAAAACACGTTTTATTCTGTTGATGAATCAGTGCCGTTGTTGTTAAATTTTTTTTTGGGGGGGAGGGGGAGATGGATGGGGGTTGGGTAGCGGGCTGCGTGTTAAGCTCATTTCAAACTACATTTTTTTTTAAATACATAAGATGATGGCCTGTCGTCAGCCACTTTAGCTGGTACTCTTGATTGTAATTTTTACCCTAAAAAAGTTATAGGGTTTATGGTTTTGCTTCCAGTTCCCCCACGAAATGCAATTTGAGGACTCATAACAAAGGCTAAAGAAAAAACCTCTCGGCACTAAGATGAAACAGAAATGCTGCTTGTCCGCAGCAGGTACAGTATTAAATGAGCTTTGATTTTCTTTGTGCTAGACCGGAAGCATGGAAAATTACTTCCTCTTGACAGGAACAAATAAAGTGGGATTTCCTTGTTTATGCGGTTCTCAAGAGCATGGCGAAAATAAGTTCAGTGACCGAAGAAAAATTTACGAAAAATTTCCAAAAGGAAAGATTGCAAATATTCGTGACGTTAATAAAACAAGTGACTTACAAATTTGCTATTCAAGATGATTTCGGATAGATGTTTGGAGCGCTTTTCTTCAGCATCTATAGAATCTTTCCTCGATTGTCATCGACAAATCAAATGTTTTTTTCACTACCACTGCGCAGAGCCGTGTGCGTCCTTCCATGACAGTTTAATTCCCAAGATTTATTGGTACTTCATCAGTAATCTTGGGACAGTCGTGTGCTGATGTATAATTAACACTCTTAAGCAGGTTTTATTTGAATATGAACGAGCCGGCGGCAGCAGGTTCATGATTGTAGTCGCGTACGCGGCAGTTCATTGTGGAATATTAAGTGTACCGTGCATGCACGCATTGTCTCTCTCCCCCTTCCTCTTTCATCTCGCTCTCTTTATTATGGCGGGTAGGTTTCACCCGATAGGCGATGAGTTTCTCCAACAACAGGTGGTAAGTGGAGGAGTGGTAGGAGGAAGAGGAGGAGGAGGAGATGGGCAGCGTAGAACTGATGAAGGAGGTTGAAGGAGGTGGCGAAGGAAGCCCTCTTGGAAACCGTCTTGAGTGTCAGGAAGGATGTCGCTGGCCATTCTCCGATGTCGTATGAGATTCACTTATGTGATACCACAACCACACCCGTCCCTGTCCCCCGGGGGGTGGGGGCAGCCAGCTGAAGTCTTCAGGTGAACAGGGTCAAGCTTTGTTGATCCTTTGACCTCCCCCTTTCTCTTCCAGCAGCGTTTTCAGTTTTCCTGTTTACCCCTTGGGTCAGTCAGCCTGGCAGTTTCCTCCTTTTTCATGGGTGACGGAAATCTTGAGGTCATGGCTGGGATCAACACCTAAATTTTGTTGTTGTTGAAGCACGTATTTCTTTTTGGTGTCTGGAAACTGGAAATATCTGCAAGTTAAGAAAAGAAAATATCGAATTGCATGACAATACCATGATAACACTATACACTGATATTCTAGCGGGAATTTTCAATCCCTCTCTCATTAGGTAATCGTAACTGACTCATCTTCCCGGCAATAAAGATGTGCAGTCATACTGTAAGCACCGAACTTAATGAGACCCATTGTCATTATCCTTCCCTCCCTGGTCACCCATCCCCTGTCTGGTACGAGGATAATAACCCTCCGGATATCTGGGTACCGCCCCTAGCTGGATATCAGGGTGCTTTCATACCGTCAAGTGATCCTCCAGGCCAGTTATAAAAGCTGCAAAAGTGAAAGGAGATTAGCAACCCAATATCTGCCGGGGGGGTGAGATGGCGACCAACTGTAAAGGTACTGAGATTCTTTCTTCATCTTCTTTTCTTTGTCTGTCTTATCATTCATCGAAAGTGAGTTTATACACGACGAAGTTATATATATATATATATATATATATATATATATATATATATATATATATATATATATATATATATATATATATATATATATATATATATATATATATATATATATATATATATATATATATATATATATATATATATATATTTAATTAACGCTGCCTTTTTTTTTCTTCCCATTAATAGGGGTGACCATAGAGAGTATTAACTTTCCGGTGCTTAGCAACTCTTTTAGGGATGAAGTTGCTAGCCCCTTGCCCTCTGCCGTCATGCCTCCATGCCATCCATCACGGTCTACTGACTATCAGGAGCACAATTCACCACTTGAGTGAACATAGGACCAATGGATTTATAAGGAAACGGTTCTCGTGAAATACCAACAACGTCTTATTGATGATAGTAGATTCGTCGACGTGACCGGAAGTCCTCTTTCCACTTATGGTGGTTTCTATATATTTTTAAACGATTTCATGAAGTACGACTGTGATCTTTTGCTTCCAGGACTTTATGTCACGTATTTGTGACTGTCACTGTACACGCACACGCAGACTTTATAATTGTATTTACAAGTATATGTTAATCCAGTAACGGATTTTTCCATTTGAAATGTAACGGATTTTTCCATTTGAAATGTAACGGATTTTTCCATTTGAAATGTAACGGATTTTTCCATTTGAAATGTAACGGATTTTTCCATTTGAAATGTAACGGATTTTTCCATTTGAAATGTAACGGATTTTTCCATTTGAAATGTAACGGATTTTTCCATTTGAAATGGGATGGCTCCAGAAGTACTATTCTGAAAAGTGGGTATTGTTCATATTGTTCTTTCACTCTCTTAAGCGTGAAACCTCGTACGGTCTCCTTGCCAAATGAATACTTTTTCAAAATGTAAATATTACTGTACTATTCTTGAAAAAAATTAAGAGAAAAAAAGCAAAATTCAAGGCTTCACACGATCATCGCTCATCCGTGGACGGCTGGGTTTGTTTTCATAAAATTTGGCGACGTTTGGCTGGCCAATGGAGGGGTGATTGATGGCCCATGTGAACTGTGCTGTTTGGTACACTCTGTGAGCACACGGTTTACAGACTTGCCATTTCTAATAAATTACTTGATGACGAGAAGGATAAAGTAAAATCCTGCAATGGAGTTGACTCATTTTTCCGACGAATGAATAAAGGAGATGGGGATGTTGCATCTTGCCCTAATTCTTCTGAATTATATAGTTTCTTTGGTCTGTAAATATTTATATGCTTTTTCATTTATTTTATATTCATTTTCATCTATTAGTCTAAGTCGTATCTTTTTGTTTTCAAGTGGACATTTTGTTATTTTAAAGCTTTTATTTTATAGTTCATGACATTTTGGAGTCTTTCCTAATGAGTTTGTGCACATTTTAAATTGTATTATTAATGTCCTTTTCTTCAGGACTGAAGGATGGTCACATTTTGTACAAAACTTCATTGGCTCGTGACCACCTCTCTCAGCAGCCTCGAAGTTTGATCAGCGGCACGTGGACTTCCTGCATGCAGATTAAAGCCTCTCTCTCTCTCTCTCTCTCTCTCTCTCTCTCTCTCTCTCTCTCTCTCTCTCTCTCTCTCTCTCTCTCTGTTCCTGGTTATTAAATAATGTCCATTTGCTCTTAACACTTTAACACTAGGAGGCTACTTAGAGCTTTCTATATCCCCATCTCCTTTATTCATTCTTCGGAAAAATGAGTCAACTCCAGTGCAGGATTTTACTTTATCCTTCTCGTTATCAAGTAATTTATTAGAAATGGCAAGTCTGTAAACCGTGTGCTCACGGAGTGTACCACACAACACAGTTCACATGGGCCATCAATCACCCCTCCATTGGCCAGCCAAACGTCGTCAAATTTTATGAAAACAAACCCAGCCGTCCACGAATGAGCGATGATCGTGTGAAGCCTTTAATTTTTACTCTTAATTTTTTTCAAGAATAGTACAATAATATTTACATTTTGAAAAAGTATTCATTTTGCATTTTTTTACAAGTGGCTTTGTATAAAAGTCAGATTCATAATACTGTGATAATGTATTTATTACAAATGTAAGTATAAATTTTTTAGTGTTAATTTTTTCTTTTACATCTAAATTAACTGCGCTGTTGTTATGATGGACAATTTTAATTTTGTTCGCTCTCATAGTGTCATCGTTAAAAATCTTTGTTGAATATCCGTGTAGTATTTAAACATTGTTTATCGTCGATATTTATTATATATCATGTTTATCGTTGATATTTATTACATATCATATTACTTTTTAATCACTTGTGCTAAAGCTTATATTTCAGTTTTGCTGTATATAGAAAAAGAACGGGAAGCCACACTTACATTCTGAACCGTTGTGTTGTTATTGGGACTGTGACTAAATAAAAGAATTATTGGGGAAATATTTTATCGCTCCGTTATCGAGGGAAAGGCAGCCCACGACCAAATATTCCCTTTAACGTAGCTACCTCATTTACCTGTGATAGACATCTTAATCCTTTGACAGAGGGGTTTAAGTGGGGCGAAGGATCCCCTACAGTGTGTAAGCTCCCTTAGATAGAGCGATAAGAACGTATTTGTTCGAGTTAAGGTAAGAAAGGCAAAAAAAAAAAGAAAGTAATTTTCTGTGCTTGTCGATAATGCTGACGAAGAATGGGGGATTGTACTTTGTGTCAGCAAGGCTAGAGAAGCACGTTGTGGTATATATTATTAAAGTGTCATCAGCGATACAATTCTTGATAAATGTATTTGTGAATTTGGATATATACCCGTAGCTTGTCCTCGTATGAACGGAAGAGTTCTAGCTCTGAGTTCCTGTGTAAACATTTTCGTTTCACTTTTTCCTTTTACTTCAGTTTCCGAAGATAAGATGAAGGAAACGGAAAAATAAGTAAACTGAATTTTGATGGTTGTAAAATGTACAGTAACGGGAAGGAAAGATACAGAAAAAAAAAAATGGTTGAGGTGGAGATTACCATACCCTGATGACAAATACCTGTGGGTGGGTATGGGAGGGAAAAGAGCCATTAACCGCACCTTTGAGATGCCAATCTGAGCCTCAAAAATAAACCGAGATTTATGATACTGGGAAGGTGTGTTCTGGTCTTCACACACACACACACACACACACACACGAGCAAATACATCATTTCACTTTTTTGTATGCAGGTATACAGACTTTTTTTCTTTTATTTAAAATATCGAAGTATACAAAATACAGACGTTTAGATGAAGTTGTAATAACGTTTGCTGCCATTAATGCGAATGTTGCATGTATAATCTATTCGAAAAATTACATATTATTTATAAACTTCTGTGTGGTTTTCATTAGGAAGATAGATAATTTTAGTAATTTTACTTAGGCTTATTAGCATACGCATGTTCTGGATTGAAAAAGTAGCATATTTAGATGCCTATTAAAAAAAGTAAAAAAAAATAGGAATCAGCGAAATACATACACACACACACACACACATATATATATATATATATATATATATATATATATATATATATATATATTTATATATATATATATATATATATTATATATATATATATATATATATATATATATATATATATATATATATATATATATATATATATATATATATATATATATATATATATATATATATGTAATGTAACCAGTACTTCCAGTTCACGTTTATTCTACGGATGTGCCCTGTGGAAAAATATAAATTCATTAGCTGTTTAAAGGTGTTTCATAAAAAGAAAAAAAAAGTCTCCCAGAGTCCAGCGAACATCGAGGGTGTTTTTGTTTTTACAGAACCTGATGAATTCTTTTTAACATGATATGATAAGAATAAGCGATAAGCTACCAGGTGGCGTGTGAGAAACAGTTTAGGCCTACGGGTGGTGAGGGGCCAATTGGCTGGTTATTCAGGTTAGATTACTACTACTATAGTGAAAGCCGGCTTTTGTTTTTTTTTCTTTTTTTGTTGAGACTAGAGCGTAGATAGCTCGTTTTAGTTTTATTATTTTATCCCGTTGTTCTTATGAGAATTATTGTTCGTTCCATCGTGATAGGTAGTATATAAAGCAAGCACAAACACACGTTTCACAAACGTACTTGACGTCCCAAGTAATAATATTTATACATACATATATATATATATATATATACATTCATATATATATCTGTATATATATAATTATATATATACATATATATATATATGTATATATATAGAATTATATATGTATATATGTGTACTGCATATATATATATATATATATATATATATATATATATATATATATATATATATATATATATATATATATATATATATACACACAGTTATATGTCGCATAAGTTTATATATCCGATGAAAATGTTCATTTGTTATAATATCTCGGCGAAAATACGACGTGGCCACTTAAGAGAAAACGGATGGGAGCTTTCTTCGCCCCAACTGATGAAGCGTTGCTGATAAGGCAGCGAGGGCCCCTTTCTCCACTTCTTGCTCTCACCTGACCTGACCTGTCTTGGTCTGAAATGGGCCTAAATGACGATCGTCCCTCCCTCCCTCCCTCTCTCCTGCCCCATCCTGTGGCCCGAGGGGTAGGAAGAGTTATCACTGTGGGAGGTTTCGAGAATATAAGGGTTAACTTGGTGACGTGGTTTTCTCTCCACTACTGGACAAACAACTTTTACCTCATTTTTCTCATTGAATTTCGTTGGGTTTTCTTTTCGTTGCGGGTCCAGGAAAGGAGCCATTGGTTGAAGTACAGTAGTACCTCTCCGCATTTAATTTATTGCCCTGGTGTTAGGTTGCATACGATGTTTTCGTGTGATTGCCAGTTTCATCAAAGAAAAACCGTTTCCTTAGTATGCCTTTAAAGAGCAAATATTACTTAACTGTACAATACAGGCTCGCTAACTGTATGCTTCTGTGAATGCATGCACACGTGTGTCTCATGTATTATTGAAAGTAGTGTCCCAGTAAGCATTACATAAATGTATAGATTAACTGCATTTTCACATACAGTTCAAAGGAATATACCATTTGTTACCCATCTGATCAGTGAGTCGCCTATATATGAGTATTTTATGTCGGCTTTAGATATAGTATTGATGATACTGCCCTCTGGGACAGTTGAGCTGCCACGAGTTTAATAGGCACAGTTTAGTTCCGTAATAATCTTTATAGTTTATAATTGTAGTGTGTGGGTCAGTGTTGTATCTAAAGCTGTTGTTCGGAGTATCATTGTAATATTATTGGTTAATGCATGGTAACATACGGATACCTTGTTTTTATATATATATATATATATATATATATATATATATATATATATATATATATATATATATATATATATATATATATATATATATATATATATATATATATATATATATATATATATATATATATATATATATAGAGAGAGAGAGAGAGAGAGAGAGAGAGAGAGAGAGAGAGAGAGAGAGAGAGAGAGAAGCGCTGACAACGTGTCTTGTTCAAGGTGAGTCAGGCAGACGTGTCGTTACGGGTTCTGGAAGAGGGAGTAACTGTTTTTTTTTTTATCTTTTTATTTATCAGGTATTACTTGGTTGTAAATGTTTATCTTGATCGTGTTAAGCATTTGGTTACTTAGATTTCACTAACCAGATATATATATGACGGATTTACACCTTTAGGTTTATCGCGTATAAAGCTTAATTTAGGCTGTACGATTTTAATGCCAATCGCTGCGTATTTACCGTGTTTAAATATTAGTGTATAATCCATTTAGTTGTGTTCCCCATGACGGTAAATGCTTCCGAAAAAATTAGAATGCCTTGCAGTCCATTTAGGCCGAACGACGTGCAAGTGTTTCAATCAGTTGCAGTTATGGTATCGTTCTTAATTTTACAGTTGAATAAACAGGTAGGGTGCCGAAGTTTACGGATGAAGGTATTAATTTTTCTTGAAGGGGGTTGAGGGTACTTAGGGCAAGGGTGATGGTATAGGAGCATGCCCCAGGGATCAGCGGTGCCCACGACAGGCTCTCTCTCTCTCTCTCTCTCTCTCTCTCTCTCTCTCTCTCTCTCTCTCTCTCTCTCTCTCTTCCCCATCTACCAGCTGTTGTTAACTACCTACTTACCTGTCTGCCTTCAGCTGCAGCTGCGTCGCGGTAGTTTTGGGGCTGGACCCTCTGCTACTCTCGTGGATACTGTAGTTGCCGGGTTCCAGGGACCTTCGAAGCCATCTTTAATCCTTTCAGATAACTTCGTTTTATATTGGCCTTAGAATTTGTAATATAGTTAAAGCTTGCCTAAGCATTGGATGACTCTTTAATCTTGCTTTGCTCTTTTACATCAAAGTTAATAGTATAGATAGTATGGAGTTTCTTTTATGTGAAAGTAAGAGCCATAAATAATTAAGGAGTTTCTTTTGCATAATTAAAGAGAAACTTGTACATCAAAGTTAAAGGCATAATTGAAAAAGGATATCGCGTACATCAGTGGGAAAGGCATAATTAAATAAGGAGTTCGTGTTCCGTTGTTCTCAAGGGACAGAGTGGCATTTCCTCTGGAATTTCAGATAGAAAGGGCATTCATAGGAAAAAAAGAAATAATGATAAATCTCTTTTGTCTGGCTGTGCTTCGAACGAGCGCACATTTGCATTCATGTCCCCCGAGGTCCAACAGTTGTACTATAAGATTGATCCCCTTGGGCTTGAAAGAAAAAAAAAAAAAGAGTAGATGCTCTTTTCTTTTTCTTGTTTGAGGACGAGTTGCGTTTCCCTTCACAGAATTGGGAGTTCCATCTTATTCTTCATGGTTTCGCCGATCAGTTAGATTATATGGAAGAATAAAGGCGTAGGGTATGGACATTCTTAAATATACATACATTATCGAAACATTTTTTCGCGTTGACAAATCATACATTTGCATACATTTTAAGAATTTTTCAACGCAAATTCATAAATAACCATATATAATTAGATGGTATTCCATGTTTATTGGGTTTATGATGTAACCTTTTGCATCTGTTAACCTTATAATGATGTTCCAGAGAAATACAGAATTCCCCCGTATAATGATCAATGGCTTTCTTTTCCAACCACCATGTTCCCGTTTGGATTTCCAAGAAAAGTTAGGGTTCATTTATAGAGCTAGTTAACGTCCGTCCTTAATAGCAAAACTCTGTTAAGAAATAAGAGATAATCGATTTAGTCTGGTCTTGCCGCTGTAGTCTGATGACGAATAAGATGTTTGTGTAACTGGAGTGTTCAAGAGCGCCTTCACATAAATTTGCTCATCTTTATATTAAGTTACGCATAAGTCTGCTGTCTTCTTCTTTCTAAGTGCTTTAGGATAACAACTCTCAAGGCCACGTGGTTTGTGACACTGTCGGTGTCACGTCCATTCTAGAAAAACAAGGCTTTTGCGAATCTGGCGTCAGATGAGGAGAAGAAGAATTCAAATAAAAGAAATAAACCCACCACTGAGAATGTCAGAGAAGCAATCGAGGCGATGTTGCAAAGGCAACGCCTCGACCACGTGACTGTATTGGACTTAGGTCAGATTCATTTTGATTTGACATAACAAACAGGCTCGTATATTTCTGAAGAGGTTTTTGCTTGTTTTTATTTTTTCAGTGGGCTGGAAGGGTTGGAAGGTAAATGACTTTCTGTGTGTATGTTTTGCACGTTGCACAAAAATAGATAAGGTGAAATGCTGACTTAAGTCAGGGTTTAAAAAAGGTAACTCAAATTACTTATTGGCAGCATTTAAGTGGGTCCAGATATTTCTTGCAGCGTTGAAATGGCAATTTTACAGTAATTTTGAGAAGAATAATATTTATCAACATTGTAAGTACCACGGTTTTCGTTGTAAAATATGCTGTAAGAAATTTTAAATCGCATCTCGCGGAATAGGAAGATTGCAGTTTGTGTAACAATTGGCATGTACAAAAATAGAACATATGACTTTTATTAACAGTTCTTTACATGGGGTGGTAGTATTCTCTGCAGACTAGACTTCGTAGTTTTAGATCGGTAGTAAAGATTGCCAAATCACTCTGCTCTTTGGAGTACACAAAGCAAATTAGAAAATGCATAATGGAATATGAAGTAAGAAGATATGGGCTTTTGTAGGAAAATATCAGATGAAACCTTTAAAATATCATTATATAAATAAAGAAACTTTACTAGTTGAAAAATCATTGTTCGTAAGTCACTTTTTTTCATCACCAAATATTTTTGTCATTTCCCTCGTTGCCTGGTTTTACAGAGCGCCATCGTCCTGGTTGGGAAGTGCTGGTTTATCATATCCATAAGTTACATTTCATCAATTCAGTAGTTATATTACTTATATTTCTTATATTACTTATTTCCGCAGTTGGTCGTCCTGTAAGTTAATTTGTTCCCAGACATAAAAGTGGAAATAAACATATAGCTTCAAAAAATTATCATATTTTCGTAATACCTTTCTGAATAAAATTTTTAATGGAATGAAAAAGACATGCATAATATTAGGAAGTTATATTTATGCAAGGTAAGTGAAGAGCCTAACCGTAATTCAACATTGTAGACTGGCAGAAGTATAGGTCATAATTTTATAAAAATCACGCGTCCCTCGTTCCAGGTATACAGAAATAATTCAACATCACCTCATGCGTGGTAATTTATGAGATATTAAGTTTTATTCTCTTTTGTGCAATGTGTTTTGCATACTTAATCACCTCTGCTCGTTTTGTTACCCATCTGGTTGCACTTGTACCTGTTTCATAAAGTTGTGAAGGGTACTCTTCGAATTTGCTTTCAAGCTCTGTAAAACCTGTTCTTTCATTCTGTCTCCTTCATGTGGCAAATGAAAATATATCACCATCCAAGCAACGTTCATTTCCGCATAAATACAGTAAGCTCAACTTGATCAGTATCCTAAGATTTTGTGAAGGGACCCCAAGTATGAAAGTCATTTAATCTTTTATTCATTTACACCTCCGCCACTTGAGCAAATCATAGAACATAATCATTGCAATTGTTGATGTTACATTGAGCTGGCCTTATGCCAGCACAGGTTCTTGCTCTGCAGAGCAGATCCGCATTGCACTTCTAGGGACCTGCAAGGTGTGAGTCGAGTTACCACTCTTCAGGTCGAAAGCGTTATTCATTAAGAACAGTGTCTCATGTTTCCATTCTAGATCAGAATCCAAAACAAGTTAATCTCATGTACTCTTTCGGGATCAGAGTTACCAAGTTAAATTTGTTGCTAGTGTGCCATTTAATTGCAGTGGCATGAAAACTATAGAAGAGCGAAGTTCGTCATTTTATATATATATATATTTTTTTTTTTATTGTTTAGACCCTTGTCAGTGTAAAGTCCAAAGCGAGCACTCCTTTTCAATCAATGGATGATTGCTAACATTAGTTGAAAATGAAAGCAAGAAAACGATGAAAAAGAAGTTGTATAGGTATTCGAACAGTGAATAATAATCGACGAAATAAGAATGATATCGTGAATGAGGGTACCTATAAGAAGAGCATATAAAATCAAGAACTGGAATAAAATAGATAAAACAGGACCATTGAGAGCCAACTGTAAGTAAGGAGAGTATCATATGTTCTACTGTCAGCAACAGAAAATACAAAATGTTTAGATAAAGACTAAAAATAAGTTTATAGAATTGGGTAATTGAAAGATTATCTGAATTCCCTTGGCCTGCATGACCCATGGCCTAGATGAGTATGATGGAAAAGTAAGTCTCATAATGATCCAGACTTGTGTAACCAGTGCTTATGATACAAAAGAAAAGTTACATTCAAAATGTTAGTGATAGGAGAATTTGAGCAATATTTTGTATACTTTAATGATGGATTTTGAATGGGTGAAGAGTAGTTTAAAGGACTAAAGTGCACACTGAGATTGAACGGTAAAATGTGTCAAGATATCAGGCAGTGGAAGGAAGGAGCAAGTTTCAGGAATGTCTGAAAACAAACGCAGAGAGATGCAGTCTTTTTTGAAAGGCAGATGTTTATAAAGGTGACATTAGAGAAAGAAATTCACGATTACGTAACTGTACAAATAAATTTAACATTAAAACTATACAGAGAGCTTTCGAGAATCTGTACAATTTTCTTTTTTCAGTCTCGGATTAAAGAATCGTACTCGAAAGCTCTCTGTAGAGTTATTTTTCAATATATTTATTCAGTTACATTATTGTTGCTTTGTTTTCCCATTTCAAGACTCTTGCTAATCCGTGTATTTTTCAAAGGTGTCATCATGAAGAGGAGATTCAAGATTCAAAAATCTACTTGTTGCTGTGTTGTGTTAAATTGAAATGAAAATGCAATAGTTTTGTTGAGCGTTCTGGAACAGGACACTTGACAACTGAGTTAAGAGAGAAGATTGGAGAAGATAGCAATAGGCTAGACTAACAATCAAAACCGAAATAGTTTCAGAATTAACCGAGAAAGTCGCAGGTTTGACAGGGGATAGCGGTTATGAAAGAAGCAATTCAGGCGTCAGCAGTGGAAACGTCCTTTTTGCCAGACGGTTCTTGGAATCCATAACAGCAGTTGCTAGGGTCTGTCGGTTTGCAGTCTTAATATGTTTTAGAAGAGAGCGTTAAGTTAAGTATATCTTAGTTTAACCAGACCACTGAGCTGATTAACAGCTCTCCTAGGGCTGGCCCGAAGAAAACACAAGCAAAACCTGATGGGAGAATGGGATCTGGTGCATTCAGCACTGACAAGTGCAGGACCAGAAGATAGTACAGGACTAGAAGATATTAGATGGTTTATGCTAAACTATTCTGCTTAGGTGTATGCACTGAAAAAGGGCTGTGATTAAAGAGGGTCCTTTCATTTGCCAACGAAAGGAAAGGAAATGAGAGGAAAACTCAATTATAAACTGCACGTCATTGCTTGAGGAACGCTAATAATGGTTAGCGTCAATGTTTCTCAAGTAATGATGCGCAGTTCATAATTTTGTTTTCATCTTGCATTTACAAAAATAAAACATTTACTTACTTGGATGTGTTTGTGTGTGGAAGTTAGTTGTTTTCGCTCAAGGCCGAGACCAGTGGAATTAATGATCTTTAGTTAATGAAATCTTTGTTTATGTGATTTGAATGATAATTTCATATATATATATATATATATATATATATATATATATATATATATATATATATATATATATATATATATATATATATATATATATATATATATATATATATATATATATATATATATATATATATATATATATATACATACATACATACATACACACACACATACATACACACACACATACGCGCGTCCACACACGAAAACACACACATACGCACATAAACACACACATGTATATATTTATATATATATATGTGCGTGTGTGGTTATTATAATTACATACGTATCTAATAAAAAGTTACTGGTAGATTATTATATATATATATATATATATATATATATATATATATATATATATATATATATATATATATATATATATATATATAGTGTTTGTGTGTTTGTCCAATCTTGTTTAACGCCTGTGATAAACGTTTGTGAGGTCTCATTTTTGTTCTTCCCGAATTCATTCATCTTTGTTAGCATTCCAATTAGTCGAATTAATAATACCGTGTACATATTCATCATCACCGTCATTAATTGAATCTTAGGCATAGTGGTCTCCTACATCAACATTCATTCCTTAATCAAGAGCATCATGGCGATCATCATCATCATCATCATCATCATCATCCGTGGCCCTTGAAAAGGTTGAGGCCTCATTATGCATAATCATGCGCCCGTGATTCAGATCGTCCCTTGACAACATAGCAAAACCCACGCCAAGGTTGAGGAGGGAATGCCGGGGAACCGATAAAGAAACCACACCGCCTCCTTGTTTTTTGTTGACATTTCTTTCGAAATTAATGAGACAGAAGGATCAAGACGGGGTCTCTGTTGTCGTCCTGTTTTGGAGGTTTGTTTGGCCCTCCAAGCTTTTTGTATCGACGTCTCATAACAAACAGGAAGCGTCCGTTTCTTCAGCCGCCTTGTTTTTCTGTCCTTGCTCCGTTTCGTTTTTAATTGATGGTACGTACGGACCGACGGATACATTTCACTTGGGTTCTTTCGTATTGCCTCTTTTAGTAAGTGTTTGGTTTTTATTGTTGTTTATTTGTATATTTATATAAGAGATTGGCTGACACTTTTCTGTGGATGTCGTTATGCTTTTATTTGTAAGAGCAGTGCCATTTTCTTATCTAAAAAAATTGCCCTTGTATTATCAGGAACAGCATTGCTTTAACATTTTTTTGTTTATGTATCAAACTTTACGAAAAGGGAACTTCTAGGCTTTTCATTTAGAATTTGGATGCTAGCGTTGTTGGATAGAACGATCATAGATGTTTTGCCTGAAGGGATGAACTGAAATCCTTTTTCTGGGGAGATGTAACACCTGTCGATACCCGTAACGTACTAAGGATATATCTACCTTATCTGTCTATCAGTAAATTGTGAAATCATCATCATGAACATCTATCCGTAATAGATTTTAGAATGGGAACCATCTAATCATTGGTTCAAGCCTTTGACTGTGAATCTTAATTTTCATAAATCAATTTGGATTCAGTCGATTAAATTTCTCCACTTTAGTTAATATATACAATATGCTCTCAAATTGACGTCTAAAGTGTAACTATAATGTTCTGAGGCTTTACGATAGCCTTTGCAATGTCTCACTTCAATATTAGGTCAGTATAATATGACTGTTGTGGTTGTTTTTGTTATTTTACATGATGTTGGGGAGTGTGGTTAAATCAGTTCTTAGGTTGCAGTCGTTGTTTGAATACGGAGATATATAGCAGAGAGAGAGAGAGAGAGAGAGAAAGAGAAATAGCGTGAGATTATGCAATTAGAGAAGGCCAGGGTTCAGGTAACCTCTTGTGTGTGCCACCTGCTACAATCGTATACAGACAAATGAGCACTGTGTGGTTTGTTCTTCAGTTGTTCTATAAATGTAGCTGTACAACTTACACATCATTACCTTCGTCTTCCTCATGGCCTCCACCCCCATGAAACGTAAAGGACTATGAAATCTGCCTTTTCTCTTTCACAAATCTCACCTCATCACCAGCCTACCCTCACATAGTTATCGTCCAAGTAGGTGCTTGGGTCTTCCAACTCCTCTGATGCCCACAGGAGCTGGATGATACGTGCTGTTCTCCCCGGCGTGGCGGGAAGGACATGTCCAAGCCATCTCCATCTTTCCTTCTTAATTATCTCATTAACTTATAGAAATTCCGGAATCTCCATGTGTGTTTTTTTTTTTTTAATCAATCCTTCCATCTTGCTCCCTGAGAAATTCCGGAATCTCCATGTGGTATTTTTTTTTTTTCAATCAATCCTTCCATGCTCCCGGCCCTATGATTCACAATATTTTTCTTAAAGCATTTATCTTAATTATACAAAACCAAGTTGACAAGATCTTTTAGTTGCAGATCGTACTAGACTAATGCGTAATCTTACTTTCGTATTTAATTTCAGTTTATTTGATTTCCAAAGTTTATTCAGTCCGCTCATTGCTTGTTGTTACTGGGCATTTAGAAAACAACTGCCATATTAAGTTAAGGGGTATAAGTTTTGTTGTCGTCTGTCCTCATATTACTAAATCAGCTAAAATAAAATGGGGCTGTTATATAATGAAAGAAGTGTTCTTACAATTGTACAGAACTACATGTCTACAAAAGTGTTCTAGTAAGTGCTCAGATGCAATTCAAATGGAACATGTATTATGCAGTTGAAATGAATTAATTCTTATTTGTTAAAAAGCATTGTATAAGATCACTATTTGTCATTTATGACTGAGTAAACCTAGTTTAGAATCTAGGTCAAGGCGTCCTTAATAAATTATGTAAATACCTTTGCATGTGGTGCAACCAGATTTGAATTAATTTTTTCGTATAGGTTCATTTATGCACAATCATTGTATTTATGTATGTATATATTTATCCATAAATATGTATGTATGTATATACGTATATATACATGTATATATATGTGTGTATATATATATATATACAGTATATATATATATATATATATATATATATATATATATATATATATATATATATATATATATATATATATATATATATATATTATACACACATGTATGTATATATAATAAGAAGGAATAAATTAGAGGAAATGCAAGAAATAAGTTCGTCCCATTTCTAATACAGGGACATCGGCCTTACATGCATGTTAGCATAGGGCTATGTCGACCCTGCTGCCCACCCTGAAAGGTGCAGTAAGCCAAAGTAGGCCGTTTGGTTTAGAGGTGCAGTAGCAGATTGTATTTGCTAGGCCCTTGGAATGCTCCCAGCCTACGTCCACAAGGCCTCCCAGTTTGAATTGGTAAGTGTCCCTGCTTGGGTCAAAATATGGCGCGGGCTAGCATTTTTATCTTTAAATGCTTGCTGAGAAGACTGCAGGCTGTACCATTTTGACATATGTTTACATTATACATATATACATATATATGTGTTATTATATATATATATATATATATATATATATATATATATATATATATATATATATATATATATAATAACCACAATGACCCCTTTCGAGCCTTTTATTTCGTAACATCTCTTTGGATGCCTCCAGCATCGAAATTTCACTTCAGTAAAGTAGACATGGCTTAACAATTCCTTCCTGCATTTCCCCTTTTGCTTCCGTAGCAATTAATTCTCTTCTAGTTCTTTTGCACACACCTTGGAATCTTCCTTGGTTCACCTATTCTGTGACTCACCTCTTCTTTCATCTTGCATCCATCTTCCTTTATCTCTGTGTTCACCTTCCATGATAGAATTCATTGCTTCTTCTTCCTAGAATTCATTGCTTCTTCTTCCTAGAATTCATTGCTTCTTCTTCCTAGAATATTCATTGCTCCTTCTTCCTGGTTTCCATTTACCTTCAAAATTGCTCTTGCTCACATTCACCTTCAACTTTCTCTTCTTGCAAACACTTTCAGACTGTTTCACTAATTTCTATAGTTTCTCCTCACTATCTTCGGTCAACAAAATAACCATCAACCATTCCACTCTCCACACACGACACATTTCCTTAGGTGAAAATTGTATACCTTCAGTTTGATAAGTCTTCATAACCTCATGCATTTGAGATATTGAATGACAGATCGAATGACATTGGAGTCTTAACCCACCCCAGTCTCCGACCTACTTTCAGATAAAAAGCAGCCAATATCATGTTTATATATTGTTACGTACACTGCAATTTCTTTATAAAAACTCTTAATAATTCTCAGCAAATTACCCTCTACGCCAGTGTCCTAAAAAATATGCTGCAAATAGGAATTTTTTTCCGTTTTTGCTCCAACGTCTCACATATTTTATCTTTCTTTTTTTTATATAAACTCCGCATTAACCCCTGTGCCATGTGTTTTATTTATTCAATTTTTTTTCAGAATCTTACCGCGCACCTTTCTCAGTACATGTAATCTTATGGCCCTATAAATTTTTAGTAAACTCTCCTTTTCACCTTATGCACTTGCATACATGCACATACGTACACACACGTGACTACATTAATTATATATATATATATATATATATATATATATATATATATATATATATATAAATATATATATAAATATATATATATATATATATATATATATATATATATATATATATATATATATATATATATATATATATATATACATACATACAGTATATATCCTCACATGTAGCGGCTTTGCCTTAGTTGGCGAAACCATTTCTCGTTTTGCCTCGATCCCCACTGAACGCGTTCCATGTTGAACAAAGAGCCCCCTTGATTTGCTAAGGTCCGTGAATAATGGCTAAGTGGTATTAGAGTAACAAAATATGTCATTAAGGATGAGGGTATTCTCATGCTTTGATGGAGACATGGGATATCACAAGGGTGTTTCTTTTCTTTATTTTTATACAACATTGTTATGTTTGTGAACTCAAGTGCTGATTTCTCACAGGCTGATTTAGTCATGGTGTAACCGACGGAACCTTTTTCTTTCGTAGGATTTTTTTTTTTTTTTTTTTTTTTTTTTTTTACCTAAGGGTGGATGTCGTCATTTTCTAAGGAAAAATAGTTCCGACTGTTTATAGTCATGAAGGATTTTTTGCTTTTTTTGATGAGTGTACTTTGCTGTCCTGTATATTTAAAGGGTTTCGAACTGATTTCGTCATAACCCTGATTTTCTTGACTTAGCTATAAAGTATTTCGTGAAGTTTATGTTTTTTTCTGACACATCAAAGCATCAATTACAGTAACAACTGGTACATTACCACACAAAGTCCTTTTAGCCATGCTACATAAGATCCATAAGCCAATTACCCTTAAAGTGTCATCCGGAGTAACAGTCCTTTTTTTCACGACTTGATCAGACGCAGCCTGGCCTTGTACATCTGTGTTGTTTTAGTATCATCGTTCGTCGGTGTTCGGTTTGTTGTTGTTGTTGTCTCTCGTATCGTTCGGCGACACTTTTAAGAGTTTTAATTCATCATGCGAGGGCAGTTTAGGGTTAGACTCTGATAAGGGAAGATGCAGGTCAGGTCAGGTTCAGGTTCGGGTTCAAGTCGAAGTCTTAGATAGCTCTTCTCTGTTTCGATTCTCTCTCTCTCTCTCTCTCTCTCTCTCTCTCTCTCTCTCTCTCTTCTTGCGTTCGTCCCTTGTTTTTTAATGATAGCGTTTTTATTATTAAATTTCGTAGTTCTTCTTGAGCAAGAATATTGGTTTTTATTATGGATACCCTTTCTCTCTCTCTCTTGGTTTTACTAACTTCCATGTAAAGCAAGAGACCATGCCGATATAAGCGTGCATAATCTAACAAAAATAACAATCTCTCTCTCTCTCTCTCTCTCTCTCTCTCTCTCTCTCTCTCTCTCTCTCTCTCTCTCTCTCTCTCTCTCGTGAGAAGAGTGTTTGTTAATGTGTTTTGTGGGTCAACCTCGTCTGCCCGTCAATGGGTTATTTAGTCTTGTTTACACTTCACGTCTGTTGACAACTCCAAAGAAAGAATTAATGCTCAATACTTTTCAAGCATGAATTCATGATCCGATGGTTGTGTCTTCTCTTATATTTTCGACACCCCCCCCCCCACCAAAGCAAGGGGGGTGGGTGTTAGATGAGACCTTCAGCGATGTGTCTCTTTGTCGGTCCAGTCTTCATATATTTTTTGCTTATTAGCTGATGTGATATTGGGTGCATTACAATAATATTCATCATATAGCTTATTTTGGACTTAGTCTTTTATGTGTTTTAAGGTGGTTCAGGTTTGACAGTATTTTTTTTAGAGAGGTTTTATTACAAAATTTCGATTTTGAGGACTATTTCGATAAAGTGAAAAGTGATCTCAAAAGAGTAAGTAAAAAACGATTGCTTCGACATTTTGATGTAGGACGAGATGTATAATGTTAACAATCACATATTTTTATATATATAAAACTGGGAGCTTGAGAAATGTGTCTTGTGCACACAGTTACTAAATACTTACGATATTTATATTTCTCAGTTTACACTTAACATAGTCTAGGGCGGTTAATATTTTAGGCCAAATCATGAATTTAATAAAGCTTTGATTTTTATTGCGAAACTGAAATTTTGTAAGTTGTATCGTAACATGATCTTGATTGCGCTTTGAAGCTAATAAATATAGTCACTTACCTCCTAGAGCAGGAGTGATAGTTGTCAATGTGTATGCGCGCGCACGTGCGTGCGTGTGTGTGTGAAAGCGGGTGGTAGGAGGTTACTTTGTCGTACGTCCATTTTTTCGAATGCTTTCTTAATTATTCTGTCTTCCCTGGTCAGAAAAACATATGAAATAAAATGTTGAATATGTGAATATGAGCATTTAATAGGAATGAATTATAAAGAGATAAATAAACACTCGGAGAAAGTGACAGTCACTTAAACAAGTTTAAATCCTGGGTAAAGTACTGTGATAAGTAATTTTTTTTTTTTTTTTTTTTTTTTGGTGATTGGTGGACGGACGACTTTCAAAGGCTGCTTCTGCACTGCCCTGTTTGGCCAAAGTAGAAAGTATGTTGATGTTTTCGTCCGTAGTGGTTAAGCTATAAAAAAGGACTGCTTAACCACTTATCTTTTATTCCTCTACGAATTTAATGGAATTTATTTGGAGAAAGAAAAAGCTACCTTTGATGTCATGGTGGTTTATAATCTTTGAGGATTGCTTTCAAATTTTGGTTCCAGTTTTGTAGTCAATAAAATTGATTTAAATTGCTATGAAACCCAAATACTTTAGTAGTAACTGAATTTACTGTTCGGTATACTTGTTTATAACAGAGCATATGATTTTGTTGAATAATTAGGAGTCGGTAGAAAACAATATTTTTACCGTAATTTTCCTTCAGTCAAATTTCACACGACATACGAACTTTGTTCTGGACTGTGGGCGTAAATTGGAATAGTTTTACCCTTGCAAGATAGATTCCACAAAAACAAGAATATTTGTAAGTTTCCGTCACTGTTTCATTGGAAAAGTGAAGACTCGCTGATTGATCATCAGAAAGGGGTTTATATAATAATAATAATAATAATAATAATAATAATAATAATAATAATAATAATAATTATTATTATTATTATTATTATTATTATTATTATTATTATTATTATTATTCTTATTATTATTATTATTATTATTATTATTTGGAAGAAAACCTCTCTGTCACGAGAGTTCACAAAAATATTCTAAAGGGTCCACAATAATATAACTGTTTAAGGCTCCTGTAAAATTTATAAAAGCTTTCGAACCCTTCTCTGGGTTCATCTTCCTTTTTTTTTTTTTGACTGAATGAACCCAGAGAAGGGTTCGAAAGTTTTTATAGATTTTACAGGAGCTTTTAACAATTATTGTGGACCCTTTAGAACATTATTATTATTATTATTATTATTATTATTATTATTATTATTATTATTATTATTATTATTATTATTATTATTATTATTATTATTTTGACAAAGAAGTTTAACCAGACCACATAGGCTTCATCGGAAGGGTTTGTTCTTCAGAGAGGGGTAAAAATTGTAATAAGATGGAGTTTAAGTATGAAGACGTCAAAGGGAACGAGTAAAATGCAAAAGGGGAAGAGTAATGCAGTTGGAACCAAAACTAGGTTGGCAAATACCTTAAGTAGAGTCAACAAAACCTACGAAAATACATTTTAAAGACTCCTGTTGATAATTCAAATGATGTTTAAATGAGATGTGCAAGAATACAATACCACGTGATTCATATAGATTAAGCTTCTATAATGTTATTGGTCTTGTGTTTCACCAAGTTCATTTCCTAGGTGTTCTGTTTACGTTTGACTCTGAGTTTAAACACCAAGATATTTTTTCTAAGTTTTCTGTTTACATTTGCCTCTAAATTTAAATGCTGTTTCTTTGCTTTCTTACATTTTGTATGACTCACAGCCTACCGACATCTTGTGATAAATTGATTTCAGAATTTTAATGCCACAAACATCGTAAAAAATAGTTTTATTTCACATTGGCTTAAATAGATTTTGTTTTTTTCACTTGCCGTCAGTTCATCGCAAACTAGAATTTTGATGAGAGAAATTTCCTGAAATACGGAGGATTTTATTTGTGTATAATTTGACTTATAGATAAATGTGTTCTAATCATTTGTCTTGTTTGCCTTTATAATTTATAGCAGAATAAGATACTTTGGTATGATTAAAAATATATTTTATTCTATCACGTAAAACAAGTAATACCACCGGTTGACACTTGGTGAACTTTACGTTCATTGCTTATCTTGATTTTTTATTTTCTCATGGAACTAATAATATTACGGTATGTGAAGTCTGGTCAGAAATGGCATGCGCTGAAATGATAAAAATTAGTGTGAAAATGAAGTCATTAATTTTAAGTTCGCGACATAAATAGAACTTCACCAGGTTATTATGCGTCAGGCAGTTTCACACACGTGTGCACAAAAAAAAAAAAAAAAAAATTGAAATTAATAGTAGCTGTCCCTGCATTACAATCCAAATTTCTTTTCATATCGAAAGTAGCAGAAATCTGCGTTAAGCATAATAGGTATTTAAAAAAAATGGCGAATAATTAAATGGTTTAACGGTGTCTATAGAAATATTTATTTGTATACTTTGGCCCAAGGTGAGTTTTGAGCTCTATACTGTGGTAGGCATCTGTAGCGTGTCGGCATTTGTTGCAAGGTTGTTAGTGAAATCGACCTCAGCTTTCGTCTCCTACAATAAACCCCACAAAGGTTGTTCACGCTCTACTCCGTTTATTATTTTCCTTATTGCTCACGGAGCAACCGGAACAGTCCTGCGTCAAGGCCGAGTACTGCTGCTACTAGTACTACTGCTATATCTACTACTTGTCGTGGACAGAGCTGGTTTTAGGTTGTTGTAGGCTGTGGCAACCGATTTATCTTAGTCACCAAAGTTAGTTTTCTTAAGCCGTTTGGAAACCGTGTGACTAATGATCTCATATCGGAGGGTGCCCTATCTTTTGTACTAAATTTGGCCTTCATTTACTTGGGTGAGAGTTCCAGCTTTATATTTATATATATATATATATAGATAGATAGATAGATAGATAGATAGATAGATAGATAGATATAGGTATAATTTTTTATTTATATAAAGTGTGTAATTAAATAATATCTACTATTATCATCACTATTATGATTATTATGATCACTGATGTTGTTATATGTTAACGCAATGAAAATATATAAATATTTTTCTTGCTCAATTGTTTTCCTAATAATCACTTTATGATAAAATCCTGAGTTTAAGGGCTGCCATTATTAACGATTTGCATGTTTTGTTTTTTATACGAGAACTCAAATTAAGTTTCTCCGTTAGATAGGTTGAGAAATGTGACGGAAAATGATTATTCCCAGTTATTTATGGAAAATTCAGAGAATAATCTTTGCAGCCATTAGTTGTTTTTAGTAATAAGGTCACTTTCAGAATGTGGTGTTAAAAGAGAAGTAGGAGTAAAAATAGCAATGTTATAAATATATTTCTGAAATGAAAGGAACTAACAATATGCAAATGAAATAATGCTAAATATATGTTTTCAAATACAAGAAATCTGAGAAATGCGGATGGGACTTTGATTTTAGGAGACCTCTAAAACACTGCATTTTTCTACTTGTTTGACTGTGCAGCGGTTCATTTGTAATCCGCTGGACGTTTATATCGGTCTCAAATTTAAAGATTTAAAAGCTATAGTAAAACCAAAAATCGATTGGCAGGCGGAGCTAAGGTAGATTAATACAGTAGCGTCATGTATACGAAATTCATAGTATATAAATTGTACTGAACAGGGGTTTTTAAAGATTTCTTACATAGGTTTGCCCCAGATTTTTTGTTATTTCTCAACTAAAAAGTTGTCGAATCAGTTTTTATTGCTACAAGATAAAGATAAAAAAAAAAACCTTGTATTTATCGTAAATGTGGCATAGTTTTTGAAGAGCGTTGCCGATTGTACGGAGAGTCAATCCCTTGAATGTACGCTCAATCGCCCACCTATGGAAGAAGCCTCCTACATTTTTTAAAAATATTTTGAGTAGGAAAATAGAGGCGGGCTTTTGATATATCAAGATTGATGGGTGGCATGACTGCTGCTGCAACAGGAGTGAGTGAAAGAACTGTATTTTGGTTGCACCGAGAAGCTAAAAATTAAGATACAACCAATAAACCGTCATTCAATAACTGATAGCGCTTGATGACTTTAGAAAGTATTTCTTACTTTGAAATTATATATATATATATATATATATATATATATATATATATATATATATAAAATGAACAACAAAACCAATGAATAGGCTATATAACATTTGACTCAAACGGGCAAGCATCATAAAATTGAAAGTCATAGACCAAGGTCTGGGATTAAAAAGCTTAAGATCACCCTACTAGATGAGTCTCAAAAACATTCTCTCCCATTATGATATCTGTTTTAGCTCCGCCTGCCACTCAAATTTGCTTCTACAATAGTTAAACACCATTTGTTCTTGAAACTG
The DNA here is from genome assembly GCF_040412425.1 of Macrobrachium rosenbergii. Lineage (NCBI taxonomy): Eukaryota > Metazoa > Arthropoda > Malacostraca > Decapoda > Palaemonidae > Macrobrachium > Macrobrachium rosenbergii. The sequence goes on from NC_089759.1 coordinate 23,799,507, forward strand.
CAATATTTGGAAATATAACCATTGTAGTGACCAAAATGCCCTCTTAACTTCTCGATTTCCTGGCAATCTTTGGATACACTTGTCACCAGAAAGCCTACGATCCAAATGAAGAAATTCTGACGCTAGTGGGTTCGAATCCTGCCACAGACATTAAAAATTCTTTCGAAATTATTTTTTGTTGTAGGCTCTTGCCTAAATTTTAAAAAGATGAAGGATATATCAAAAGTCCGGCTTTCCCCCTTCTGAAAATACTTGAAGACATTGTAGTGGACTTCTTTGTTATGTTGTGATAGTGGAAACGGAATAGAGAACTTTTTAGTTGAGAAATAAAAAAAAATGTGTGACAAACCTCTATAAGAATTGTTTAAAATCCCTGTTCAGTACAATTTATATACTGTGAATTTCGTATATCTACCATAGCTCCGCCCTGCCAGTTGATTTTGTTCGTACTATAGCAGACACAAGTGTCCTCTATCATTCTGCTTTGAAACGGCATTACTGAACAGTTAAACCCTTTTTGGGTAATGAAAATTTTTTTCACTACTAGATGTGTGATGATGCTTTTCTAACAAATATACCAAGAAACGTTGCCAAGCTGTCCTAAATTCCCTTAAGAACAAAGTTGAACAAGTATAATAGTATTTGAATAACGTTTCATATTCGCTGTCAGATTGCTAATTGTAAATATTATATGCTTTTTCGAATATCGTTTCATATTCACTATCAGATTGTTAATTGCAAATGTTATTTACTTCTTAAAGGATACTTCTGAGTATGTAGGGAATGAAAATTTATTCACTAAAGTAGCTGATAATAAAGACACTACACAATTTATCTGTGGATCTTGATCCTATCTGACCTAGTTGGTACCAAATTTACTTTTTTATATTCATATAAAGTCAAATAATCACGATACGTGATCCAAGGGTAGTTATCCTTATCAGTGTTTTGAAATTTCTGTTCGACGAGAGATAATCGCGATGAAGTCACGAATTTTATTTTGGGTTCATATGCAATTGTACCGATCTGGTATTGTCTGAGGTACAGTGGAACGTGTTGTTGCAATCATTTGAAGTGACTCCTTTACACCCCCAGATTAAACATCGGGATAACAGAGAGCCAAGTGTTCCTAGGCTGTCATTTCTTGCCGAACACCCTTGTTGCCAGTTATGATCTTGTGCCTTGTTTTCTGACCAAGTTTTTTTTTTTTTTTTTTTTTTTTTGCTTGCTTGACAGTTGCCTGTTGTTCTGGTAAAATGAATCAGTGCTTGGCTTCAGTTTATGTTACTCTTTGTATCTCGCATGTTTTTCGTCTTACTGTACTTCTGTTTTTCTTCACGTATTTTGCCAACAAATATCCTTTGTGTAAACGCTTTCAAGATGTAAGGACAACAGTCAGCATAGAGCGAACTCCTTAACTTCCCGATGATTATTTTCCTGTGGACGTTTACTTATGTGAAACTGAATATGGAAACTCACGGGTGATTAAAATCCTATATCTACAGTATATTTTTTTAACAGGGCGTTTTGAAACAAAAAATTTCGATTCCAGCTGACCCCCTCCTCACAAATTTATCCTTTTGTCTACATCAGCATTGAGGGCTTTAACTTTTCCTGGATTAGAACAAGTCCTTAATTATGTACGCAAAAAAAAAGTATACCTTAGTTTTACCAGACCACTGAGCTGATTAACAGCTCTCCTAGGGCTGGCCCGAAGGATTAGACTTATTTTACGTGGCTAAGAACCAATTGGTTACTTAACAACGGGACCTACAGCATATTATGGAATCCGAACCACATTATAGCGAGAAATGAATTTCTATCACCAGAAATAAATTCCTCTAACTCTTCATCAGCCGGCCGCGGGAATTGAACTCCGGACCATCGAGTGACAGTCTGAAGCTCAACCGAGTCGGCCAACAAAGGGCTCAATTATGTACGCAAAATGCTGTGAAATACATTCACTGCATGGTAACTGAATGATTCCTGCTCTGGGCCGACAAAAGAAATCATTCAGTTGATTCATAGTGAATGAGAGTTTCATAACCACGTGGATATGGATTAAGGACAAATCGCTATCTTTGACGGTAAACTCATACTTAGAGAAATAACTTTTAAAAGAACGTTAGAAAGAATTGATTGAAGATGTAAAGCTCTTTCGAAAGATTCTTTGCTTAAATTAAGTCGCTAATTTTTTAGCGTACATACATACATACAAATTTTTATTAATGTCAATGGCATTTTATGCAGGGAACAGTCTTTCCATTTAGATTCTGAATCACTCTATACTGAAATATATATGTGCGTATGTATATGTACATGTGTTTATATAATAATGTATATATATTATTTACATATATGCATATGTTTGTGTATATATGTATATAATACATATATACAGTGTATATATATATATATATATATATATATATATATATATATATATATATATATATATATGTGTGTGTGTGTGTGTGTGTGTGTGTGTGTGTTATATATATATAGATATATATATATATATATATATATATATATATATATATATATATATATATATATATATAGAGAGAGAGAGAGAGAGAGAGAGAGAGAGATTTGGGGGAGTTCGTTCAATGGGAAATCCCACTCTATTTTTACACTCGTATCTCGTTACATAACTCTGGTTTGTATGAAACGAGAACAACCCGAAGAAAATAAAACATACCACACTATTTTGGACAGAAAAAAAAAAAAAAAAAAAAAAACAGAAAGATGAATAGTCATTCCGTGCTTTCTCGACACGTCTCCGTAACATCGTCAAGTTGAAGGTCGTCCTCGTCTTCCTCTGTCTGCGTCAGATCCTGTTGACTGAGACGGCAATTCATCGTTGGTTCTGATTCCAGGTCGTCAGAACTGGACTTCCAGCCCCGTGTCCCAGACTTCATGAAGAGATGTGTTTATGGCTACGTCGTGAACTTATTTCATTTTTCAGAATTGTTTATGATGGAATATTTAAAGTGTGCTTATAAAATTGACTTACAATCTGTTTATTTTTTCATTGAGCATATTTGATGGATAATACACACTTCAATATTCAAGTCATTTTTTTTTTTTATCAGATTTTAAAATGAAAATCTTTATTTACTCTGAAAATCTTTATTTGCCTCAACGATTTCTTAATCTACAATTTTTAAGTTGTGACACTGTTGTCTGTGTAAAGAAATGCCGGCATTGACCTCATGGGTTAGTCATTGAAGTATATCAAAAATTTAATTTCTCGAGGGAACATTTTTATATAATCGAGAAGAGTTTCTTATCTAACAATGATGCATATATTAGATAAATATATTAGCTTGTTCAGAACAGACAACATTCTTTGGCTGCAACTCGGGTGGGACTTAAAATTCAAATATTCTAATAAGCAAACAGCTCATGATATCCAAGCATTCCCTGCATAGCATTAAGGAGATTATCATTAATTTTGTTTGAGAGAAAGGTGTTTAAACACTTAATTTGAGTATATATATTTATAGTGAAATTATTTTTGTATACAGCCAGTTTTTTGGGGGGAGGAATTGGAAAGTGGCAGGGTGACAGGTAATTAGACAGCGAGGTAGACAGATGTCTGTTATTCGATTTCCACAAACAGGTACTTAACATAGTTATGCTGGCTAGTGAAGTAATGCCAGTAACAACCAGAGCCTTTTTCTCCCGTCGATACAACAGCAACTGCAGTGATTTTTAATTCGATAGAGATATTGTACGCGTTCCCTATACAAATTTAACGATTTTACTCGCTTAAGCACGTAAGCACGTTGACCCTGGATTAGCTTTAGCTTTGCAAAACAGAAGAACTGCAGCTAGATCGCGTGATGTTCGAAGCGACTGGCTGTAGTAATCGTCACTTTCAGCCACTTTATGAAGCATGAAAATTTCATGCAAAAAAGACATAATATTTTATAATGTAACATTTTAACTGTTGTTTGTTTCTATAACAAACTTGCTTAAATTCATTCCATATATGCTAGAAATTTATTTATTGCTATCTACGCCGTGACTTGGTGTCTATGCATTTTACTAGTTCTTCATTGGCGGGGTGGATAGAGCTCTCGGCTAGCACGCTGTTGGCCCAGCGTTCGACTCTCCGACCGGCCAATGAAGAATTAGAGGAATTTATTTCTGGTGATAGAAATTCATCACTCGTCATAATGTGGTTCGGATTCCACAATAAGCTGTAGGTCCCGTTGCTAGGTAACCAGTTGGTTCTTAGCCACGTAAAATAAATCTAATCCTTCGGGCCAGCCCTAGGAGAGCTGTTAATCAGCGCAGTGGTCTGGTTAAACTAAGATATACTTAACTTTATGCATTTTACTCAAGTGGACGCTAAATATGAAGTCCTTTCTTATGAATCAAGCAGGAAATCGTAGGTGTCATATGAGAAATCACGGGTTTTTGTAATGAAATGCACAACACAGCATTCCTATTTTTTGTTCTTTTTTTTTTGAGGGATTGTGCAAGAAATGTTACTGATGTGTCATTGATAACCTAATTCATGAAAATACGAAAACGCACAGGTGTCACCTTGATCGGTGAAGCGTGACCATTCAAGAAGTGTCGTAACTCGTTAATCGGCGATATTGTTTACGAAATGCCAAGGATTCAGACCACACA
>NC_089759.1:23809156-23821656 GCF_040412425.1 Macrobrachium rosenbergii
CCGAGAGTAAGTGTCATAGGAATTCAGCAGTAAGGAATGTAGGGATACGTAGGAAGAGTTTTAAATAGGTTATTAAATGAAGGGATGGGTGAAAGTGTTTTTAGGTGATTTATCTATTTGTAATGATTGGAGGACGATAATTGGTGAAATGAGCGTGTAAGCTTAATATGTTAGGAAGCAGGAGGAGAGGAGACCTAGAAAGTCCTGGATATTGGAAAGGAGGGTCCATGACCAGGAGGTGTAAAAGTGCATGAAAGATATTGGTTAATGGTGCTGTGTTTATAAAGGGCCTCTCATGCCACTGATGAGCCTTCCCTGCAGAGGGGTTCACCAGTGACCCACCAGTAAAAGTGTATGTGTTGCAGTGGACATTGCATCGCTTTTCTCTAGAGCCAACTCTTGTTAGGGGCAACAGCGTAATATTAAGAGACATTAAGCACATGTTGCTAATTTATTGCACTTACATCACCAACAGGTTGAATACAAGTCAACAACTTACTGGCATACTTAACCAATGCTCCATACTATTATCCAACATTTGCTAAAGATTTGTTCTCCAGCATGGTGATTGACTTTTTTTCAACCTGTTTGTGATATATATGCAATGAGTTTCCCACGTTTGTTTATGACATATTTTGCAGCAATGTGGACACACCTTAGAAAGTCGTCCATTCCACACTCGTTGTTGCAAAAATATAGCCTTATTATCAGAACGTTACGATGAGTTTTCTTAACCATCCATTTCTTTCAGTAGTAGAATAGATTTTCTTGTTTATGCATATTTCTGGAAAATGTTTGCGTTACTTTTTCCCTTCATTTGTTTAATTTTTTAATTTCGTGGACTAATTTTTCTGTGGAAAACTCATAATGATTAAACCTTAATACTGATCATACCTTAATATCCTCGCATAACAATAATAATAATAATAATATGATAATAATAATAATAATAATAATAATAAGAATAATATTATTAGTGATAAGTATTATTAGGATTATTATTTTAAGAATAATTACAAAAACAATACAAAGATACCAGAAGAGTAATGACAACGAAATGAATAACAAACAAAAACAAACAGGGTTCTTAGCACCTCCCATTTTCGAACCCTCTTCAGATGAAACGGTGAGATTGTTCAATAAGCCTAGCATTCTTAAGCACCGCGTCATTGTTCGAATTAATCAGCTGTTGGCTTTACGCTGTAAAGCTGTTTGGGTGTGCCATACCCCTTATTCAGTCGGTAGCACTCTTTGTCCTTTTGTCACTTACGAAGCGCAAGTCTTTTGAAGCGCTTCTGTTATTATTATTATTATTATTATTATTATTATTATTATTATTATGGAACTGGAGAATGACGATAACGCCAGATATTATTATCAGTGGTGATGACATTTAATAATTATTGTCACTGACATTTATTACGCTCTCTCTCTCTCTCTCTCTCTCTCTCTCTCTCTCTCTCTCTCTCTCTCTCTCTCTCTCTCTGTCAGGAGAATAAGGTACAAAATTCATTAGGCTACTCTTGATGAATTAAATTATGTTAAGAAATAAAGTTATCTTAATTTATTTAAAGATATGTAAAGCAATTTCTTTTGCCGGCGTTAACTACCTTGTCTGTAATTATTATTATTATTATTATTATTATTATTATTATGATTATTATTATTATTATTATTATGATGATGATGATGATGATGGTATGTCAATAAGTGTATATCATATTTCAGTTTGGTATACAAATAAACATGAGGAATTATCCATGATGTAATATTTGTTTTTGTTCTTGAGGCACCACCAGGTGGACCCAGCGTATTGTTTATCTTTTCGCTAAGAAGAGGAACGAAAGCTCAAGAGATCTTGAATATTGAGAGATAAAGTGCAATATATTATCATTGCCGGTGATGACCATGCGGTCCGCGTTGTGTAGGAGTGATGTGGAAAAGGCAAGTTTTAGTCAATAGAGCACCGTTTTTCCAAAACTGTCTAGTTTCAGATATCTCAGTATGAGGAATTAGTGTGGTTTTATAATTAACGAAAACTGTTATGATCTGCCATTTATTTTGAGGTGTGAAAGTACACAAGTAACGTGTCATGTTTTACGTGACAATGATTATTTGTTCGTATCTTTGTTAGTTCTATAGTTTTGATACATAAAGCGATTTTGTTCAAAGATAAGTGTATGCAACTGCAAGTACACGAAGTTGATTTTACAGACCTTTAAAGCAGTCGACGTATTTAATTCTTTGAAATGCCGCCGAGTCTCAAAAAAAAAAAAAAAACAGGTTGAAAAATCGTCTTTGTCAACAGCTGATTTCCGGGATATGAAGCACTCCCTTTTTTTCGCAGAGTGAAAGACGAATTTATTGAAATGAGTTAACGTTTCCTGTTCATACTGCGTACCCATTGTGGTCTCCTGAGGAAATGAATGTCACGGGATTCTTAGATTTCGGGATTAACCATGATGAAATACTCACGCGGCCTTTTTATTGGATGATCTAAAATAAAAAAAAAAATAAATAAACACCATTCCGGACCAGTTCAGCCAAAGAATTCCTTTTATATGGGAGTGCCATTTCGTGTTATTGCTTCATCGTTTTAGTGCCATTTATTTGTCGAGTCATGGAAATAGTCACGACCAATTCACAGATGTATATGTCAATGAGAGCGTCACAATACTATATTAGAGTTTTACTCACACGGGCCAATGTACAGTATATTCTTTCGTTCCTTCAGCCGGCTAGCTACAACAAAGGTGTGTTATTATACAGCAGAGAAAATTAATGGAGGTCATAAACTGGAAGGCTATCTTCTAATAGATAATAACCATCGTGAAAATAACCGGACCTTTAACTCCGATCTTAAAGGGACGATCCTGTTAAACCCTTCATTCATTACCGGTCTAACGGCCTTTAATATCTCTTTTTATGAGAGATGGAGTGTCCCGTGGGCTTCGGACCGGGAACTGGCCAATATAAAGATTTCTTCCTCTTCAAAAATGGGAAATTCCTGTGAAATAATCCCCACCCCCCTCCCCTCTCTCTCTCTCTCTCTCTCTCTCTCTCTCTCTCTCTCTCTCTCTCTGCGTGTTTGCAATAATATGCATTCAATATTACGTACATTTGTAACGTTTTTGCATGATACTTCCCAAATACAGTCGGCTTAGCAATAGGAATGAATTTCAAGAACCGTTCACTGATGAAATGGCAATTTTTGAGTCATGGGTTGGTACTAGTGAGTATTAATTATCATTTCCAAAATTTTCTTAATAACAGATTTTTTTTTAAGTAATTACCATAGTCGTAAGGAATACGGTTCTAGCTACGCGTAATATTTAATGTTTGTCTGTGGTCCAGACGTTTGCAATGTGCTGATCAGCAGTCGAGCTAATGTAATAGCTAATTGGATGACAAACAACATTACCTGTTTAAAACAAAAGGGTTATTCTGAAAGATTTTCTCCTTAAGAAAATAGAAAAATTCTGAGATTTCTGTGTAATCCTTATGTAATGTCCTTCCTTCTCTCAGTATGAATCGTACACTCTTCCTCGTAAGTGCCATGGAGGGAGGATATTAGCAGCAGTCTGGAATTCAAAACTCAAATAATGAAACATAATGAACAGCAAAATAGAACAAGAAAAGCCATGCGATATACTGTGAGTCTGTATAGCACAGATAATGTAATTGTCGTATTTATGAATTGCTAACAAAAGGAAACACTTTGGGAAAATATTCGCTTCTGGTGAAATGTGTGATGAGAGTATTGAAGTAATGCAATGAAGGATATAAAAATGAAGGGAAAGCTGCCGACAGTAATAAATTGTCACTGTAGCCATTGATGCAAATATATATATATATATATATATATATATATATATATATATATATATATATATATATATATATATATATATATATATATATATATATATATATATATATATATATATATATATATATATATATATATATATATAAAAACCAGTCCTAGTACCAAGATCTGTATGGGTTAGGAATGCATGATAAAAAGATTATAAATTATGAGCTCCTTTAAATGAAATGTTGAATTCCTCTCTGATGTCGCTCACTGTGAAAACGAGCATAACTAAAGTTGCTCGCAAAGAAATCGCACAGTCATTATTCTAAACATCCATTTGAAAAAAAAGTGTGTGGAATTATTCATTTTGTCTCGTGTACAAGTCACAGGTTTGCGTGTGAGCTTGTGCAGTCAAAATAATGAGAGTTAAACATCTCATTGAAGACACCTGGTTCATGCAAGACACAACGAGAGTGCCTGATGGTGGAGTTAGACAGGGAGATCTCACTTAATTACTTGAGGTTTGTAGCAACCGAAGATGGTTGTAGCTTATGGTATCAAATGGAGTTGAGCAATAAGCATAGTAATAGCTACTTTATGGAATTACAGCTGGGTATTAATTACAAGTAATATAGACATGGTTGTCAATTTAGCAGCAATTTTGTTAACTACTCTTTATTTATGTGGCGTTATATAGAATAAGATGTTAATTCATTAAAAGAAATTACTATTAAGGATACATTATTCATATTACTTGTAACATGATAATGAAACTGGACCACGTAATAAAACGACACATTACAGAGCAATTGCACTCACGAGAAGTAATGCGTTATGGAATCAAAGTGGTACTAAATTGGCCATTCTTGTTAACATCACCTATAAATTAAGTAAAAAGTTTAATTTAGAATGAAAATTTAAGATTTTAACAAATAAGTTAATTTTGTAAAAATTTTGTAAATGATTGGGGTAAATGTAATTCTGCAGTAGTGTATAATTTACACTCCAATAAAATGACAGTCATTGTGAGGATGGTTGAAGAAAAACAATCAGGCTTCAGTATTTTGCAACTGCTTTGAAAATGAATGTAGATGCTTTTTATTGATTCATGAGATCACGGACCTCCAGGAATAACTGAGCTCGTGTGCACGCACTCGCTCATCTGCGTGATGAATCTCCATCGCTAAACAAATTTACGTACGTAGCCATTGGTCGTAGAACATTTAAAAAAAAAAAAACAAATAGAACTTTTTATCAGTGCAAGTCCTTTTGGTAATCTCCGAGGACTTGATGGAAAGACTGGAAAAATATTCGTAGAGGTTATGGCCGTAATCCTGAAATTCACTTTTGAGGTCACGGTCATCAAGGTTATCAGGCTTTTGACATTTTTGTATTAGTCAAGGCTATGATTCTTGATGCAGGAATATTCTTAATAGAAACTTAGTTCCAAACTGAAGATATTTTAATAGCCCAAAGAGACCTCTAAAAATAGTAATCCAGTCAACGCGGGAAAATAAGTTAAATATCGTAAATTTATCCAGGCATTTTGATTGTGGCATGAACTATGCCACATAGTATTCCTTCTTCAGTGATAATAGGTATTCATAGCACATTACGCTGGTTGATACAGTGCGTTAAACCTTAAAGTGACCAGACCCTTTCCCCTTGCCATTAACCTCATTTCTCCTCGGGTAGCGATTGATGGCTTGTATCCCAAGTGTTTGGTTGTTATAGCCCGGAATTTCACTGAGAACTGGATCGCTCTGTTTCATGGTGGAGTATGGCCGGTTTCAGTATTTTAGAGATTGCTCCCTGTTTGGTTGTGATCTAAAATATTGTGATCAGCAGGAGAGGCAGACAGGTAATTAATGAATGTATTTTCACGTAAGTGACAAGGTAAAAAGTATCGTTGATTCCAAATAACGTTTTCTCGAAAGTAGGTTAAAACTCGAGCAGTTTTGGTATTGGTATCAACAATCTATGCTGGGACTTGATGATAGTTGTGCGAAGTTTTCCCCTGTCCCCGAGGGAAAAGTAATTTGGGGAAAGTTATAACAAACGCTTTCGCAACAGCCCATTGGCTGATACGGAAAAGCTTTGTCATCGGTAAATAACCTGTCTGGTCAATAATAAGAGTAATTTTATAATCTTCGATTTACAATGTATTTTAAGAGACGCTTGTAAACTTTCTTTTTACTGAAAAGATCAGGATCGTTAAGGTTCCAGAGGAATATCTAAATTTGAGTGATTCCTTAGGAAAAGATACAAATATTACATTTCTTTAGAATAAAATAAGACCCATTTCTTGTCGTTTAAATATTGTTATGTTGGTAGAAATAAGCTTGAAACTCGTCAGCTTTACGAGAATAACTGTCCTTATCGATAAATGAAAAAAATCATGCCAAAATTTTAGAGACAGATTCTTTAGATCAGGTTCCTGCTTGATATTCTGACTGCTTGACCATTCTGGTTTGTTGTGGTTATGCTGCGCAACAAACTAGAGTAGTCAGGTAGCCAGAAGATAATGCAAGAACCTGATATACAGAACTTGTCTCGAAATTTTAAATTTGTGTTTTTTTTCCCCAGAGTAATCGTTAAGGGTTTAGTTTAGGTCTAGCAGTATACCAAGATTTAATACAAGGGAAAAGGGTCCTGTTTTATCATCTATGACTGCTCTTCATAGTTATAAATACATTTTTACTACCATTAGTGCTAAAGCTCTATATTGTCTATTTATTTGTTTAATATACATTAGCATCAGCTAAGCTAATAAAGCCAGTTACGCATGATACTGCCAAAAACGTTGTCTGTTCTTAGCACATTACATAATGAAGGAATTAAAATATTTATTTGCTATTGCAAGCTCTCTCTCTCTCTCTCTCTCTCTCTCTCTCTCTCTCTCTCTCTCTCTCTGTGTGTGTGTGTGTGTGTGTGTGTGTGTGTGTGTGTGTGTGTGTGTGTGTGTGTAGCTCACAGTCCCTCTCTCGCTCTCTGAAGGTAGCTCGCAATCTCTCTTTCTCAATGTAGTTCCCAACGTTAATGAAGAGTTAAAAAGAACCAATTAGAAACACACGACACCTTAAGCACGTCACGCTTCCCTTCACTGAGGTCCTTCATGCATATCAACGATTGGCTGTTGACGATATCAAATGATCGCCCCTTTTCACAGACACGAGGGAGCTTCTTAATGAGTTGGGACTTTATCGTCCATTGACCCTTTCAGTAAGTTTATTGTAGGTTAGTGATTCGGTTCGTAAGCAGCTGTTATTGGCTACTTACAGGGTCCGGTGTGTGTGTGTGTGTGTGTTTTTTTTTTTTGCAATATAGTAGTTAGGCTATTTATGTGATTGAGGAGCTGAAATAAAGAATTTTAATTTAGTCGATATTGTTAGTTTACAGAATTTTTTTAAAATTATATCGTTAGAGCAGTTGTTTGTTAAATTTATTAACGCGTTAGTTAATATGTGTCAACTTGATTTATTAACTTAGATGGTTACCTTTTCGAGATTGATTTTAATTGCCCCAATTTTAATTTTATGAATTACTCTGTGATTGTTATATTTGTTGTGTAGTTATGTGTTTGAGAGACTAACCAACCGACCAAAGAATGTCTCCCTACAGGTACACAAACAACAGGAAGTCAGAGAAAGAGAGAGAGTTAATGATTGATGAGTTAATAGTCTTCCAAGGTATCGAAGAAAACGTTTTGAAAAGAATGAGAAATGAGGACTGCCAACTGACCGCCTCGTACTTACGGTAGTTGAGGAAAGGAAGTTCTAGAGATAAATGCTTAGAGGGGGATTAATGGGCAGAAGCAAGGAAGAAATTGATACCTATAGAATGGGCAGGGACGAAGAAAGGGAAACCTTATTATGTTCTTTACGGAATTAACCCACCCGTTCCCTTTTGTTAACCTCTGTTCCGACGACGCCATGCTCGTATTAATTATTCTTTGTGATCTGGAAACTCTGGAACGAGAGAGAGAGAGAGAGAGAGAGAGAGAGAGAGAGGATGGAAAGTGGGAGGGTAGTCGGGGTCACTCAGGTCCATAAACACCCCGGTGCCCCAGCCAGCATTCCTATAGTGAAAGGAAGACGACTTACTACTACTGGTGGTGATACCCGCTTGTATATATTCCCGTTACCCGGTTGTCGCCCCAGTCCTCCCGATGATGCCCATCCCTACTCAAACCTCCCCCCAACCACCTTCTCAACCTCTACAACCCCACTGAACCCCCATAACTTCCCATAAACCCGGGGCTCCCGCCTCCTGAGGCCCCATTAAACCAAAACCCATTATTGTCAGTTTCAATGCCCCATGAGTGTCAATCACAGCCGCCCCATAATTGCTATGGCCAGTTCAGCCTATGATCTTTATCGAGCCTCCACCGGACATTTCCCCCCCCACCCCTCCTCATCCCGTATCCCCCTTCCTCCAACTCGTCCATATACTGAATGAAAAAAAGGAGGCTGAGTATACAATCTTTCGCTATAACAATTAACGCGTTCATTTGCATACTGAACTACACTCGTATTTGATCTGCCACGTTATTTTCAGTGCAAGGATAAGCCTTTAAAGACCTCAAAGAACAGCATTGTAAACCCGGTATAGTCGTCCCCTTAAAGCTTTATGTGTGTTATTTAAGTGACTCGGGTGTGTCTTTTCAAAGTACCTACTGGCCCCATTTGGTGGTTCACATATTCACAAGCCACCTTCCTGTCATTCAGAGTAGCTCCACTTCACTGCTTAGCGAATCTTCTCTCACGCCAGTTACCGTCTTAATAGATATTAGCCCATGCTCTCTCTCTCTCTCTCTCTCTCTCTCTCTCTCTCTCTCTCTCTCTCTCTCAGGTAGTAATGAGATGGTAATGGCTATTGGAGCTATTTCATGTTATGCCAACGCATTTGGTTGTACTGGGAAGTAACAGTGTTCTTTGGTCAGCCTCAACATCTCTAAGCTTTGAAATTCCATATAACACTTATCTGTTTCCAGAGTCACTTCTTTTCTTTCCACGAGGCGACGTAATATTGTCGTTAAGTAGGAATTAACTGTGAAAAGACTGTGCTGTGTGTGGATGTGTGTTTGCACATGCACAATATTCGTACTCATATCTTGCTATTAATATAAAAATAAATTGAAAAGATAATGGATTTTTCAAGAGAGAGAGAAAGAGTGAAAATATCTGCATAAGGATGAAATGCATAGAGTTTGCCAGACACATGGGGAACGATTTTTAAGTCTATTAATGAAGGTTACTAATAATTCAAGAATATAAGTCTTTCGTTAAAACACTTTTGAAGCAAATCTTTTTGTGTCTTCAGGAAATGCTGTTATTTTCACTTACTGATAAGTTCAGCAAATCTTTAGTGTCCTCAGGAAGTGATGTGTTATTTTCTCTTACGGATAAGTTCACTTCTTTTGCTATTTATTATTAAATCAGTTGAGCGATCAACCATGATTATAAAATGTTTCCTTCTGCCGAAAACTCGCGAAGGTTTCTCGCACGGGGATTTAAAATGTGGTCTCTGCTGGTAAAAGGACATTAAATGTATTGGATGAAAGGACAATTACAATGGATTCTGTGACTAGTTTTATTTTCTTCACGTGGCGATGTATTCAGGTGTCACAAAACAATTTAGGGAAAATATGTCAACTTATTAAAACAAGTAAAGAATGCGCCGAAGAAACTTCGGCGCAATCGAGTTTTCTGTAGAGCCGCAACAGCGTATAATCAAGGCCACCGAAAATAGATATCTTTCGGTGGTCTCGGAATAATGCTGTATGAGCCGCGCCCCATGAAGCTTTAACCACGGCCCGATGGTGGCCTATGCTGTATCGTGCCAAAAGCACGGTTATGGCTAACTTTAACCTTAAATAAAATAAAAACTATTGTGGCTAGAGGGCTGCAATTTGGTATGTTTGATGATTGGAGGGTGGATTATCAACATACCAAAATGCAGCCCTCTAGCCTCATTAGTTTTGAAGATCTGAGGGTGGACAGAAAAAGTGCGAACAGAATAAGGTGTGGACGGACAGACAAAGCCGGCTCAATAGTTTTCTTTTACAGAAAACTAAAAACACGATTTTGAGACTTGAACGAGACTTATGAAATTGTTTTTTAGACAACAATTATTATGTTTAGATGATATTTATGTAACACTAAAAATGCAATGCATGTAATAAGAATTTATGAAGTAACTGTTAGTTCAAAAAAGTTTGTCCCCAAGCAGTTTCTTTGTAGTTTTAATTAGAACTCTGTTAACGAAGATTACTTCTTTTATCGCATTAATAATATATTAAACACATATTTAAGTCACTGGACAGTATTCTTAAAACAACTGCGATCTGATTTACAGGATATTTTTGTAATAAAAATTTAAGTTACTTATAGAAGACATCGTAGCTCTACGGCTCTATCAAAGATACCGGCGATTTGGGAGTGTCAGGTCACCGTGCTTTTCAAGATCATCTGAAGTGTAAATAGTTCATAGCACTGTTTCTATTGAGTGGATTGGCGAAAGTTTGCAAGTCTAGATCAGACTTGGATGATGAGCGTAGTACGCTCGCGCAGTTTATTAAAGAAATCAATCGATGCCATGAAAAGTAGTGAAAGGTAGAATTTTATATATATATATATATATATATATATATATATATATATATATATATATATATATATATTTATATTTAAACATACTATATATATATATATATATATATATATATATATATATATATATATATATATATATATGTATTCATACATACATTTTATATATATATATATATATATATATATATATATATATATATATATATATATATATATATGTATGTATGCACGTATATCTTTTCGCAAATTATCAGCAGATTGACTATTGTTACAGAA
Source organism: Macrobrachium rosenbergii (assembly GCF_040412425.1). Classification (NCBI taxonomy): domain Eukaryota; kingdom Metazoa; phylum Arthropoda; class Malacostraca; order Decapoda; family Palaemonidae; genus Macrobrachium; species Macrobrachium rosenbergii. Next base: position 23,819,861 of record NC_089759.1, read on the forward strand.
TAGTGAAAATCCCTTGTGCCGAAGAATGAGAATTTAGTTTTGCGTGTGGTTTCATTGAAACCCTTGTTTTCCTTCAAGATGTTATTTATTCTACCGATAAAGTCATTATGTTTCGCTAATGTTGTTTGCATTTTGTTCACGAATCTAACGTTTAATTAAATATAAATGATAGCGTGTCATGGCGGATGAGTTGAATACTCAAATTAATGTGCATTCTGCAGCACTCTCTCTTGTTTTATAAGTAATTCATTTGCGATCATTAATATTATGAGACTTTGAATAGTAACTTATTCCATGGAAGAATATTAATTAAAATCAGTAAAGTGGAATCATGGAAACGTACCGTTTATGATATGAATTTCCAGTAAAGCGTTTGATTTATTATTAAAAGTGAAAAGAAAAAGAAAGCTATTTCAGCCCCAGCTTCCTCACTTTAGAGATGACGATTGGAGCGGTACTGAGAATGAATGTTTTATATATCAGATTGCCAGCATTTCTGTGTGGTAAATAATGATAGATAGTAAATAAAAGTTGCCCAAATTAGATTCAGAAGAATTTTAAACTTGGAATTTTAAACTTGGCAATTTTCTTTCAAGTTATTTATATTCTATTGTTGTGGTTAAAGGGTGACAGTTAGCAGACTGTTTTTAACTTGCACCTGATTAAAGCTTAGCTCCTTCTCATCTCCTCTGAAGAGACAACTTGCTAAAGGTGAACTGTTTCATCCTTTCATAATTCAAATTACTTGAGGAAAAATATGGTGTTTCTTTAAAAGTCTGCTTATAGCCTGTGCTAGTATTAAAATGCATGTTATCCTTTAATACAGGTTATCTGGTCATGTTTGCATTCTAGTTTTGTTTGTGTCCTCAGTTTTAATTTGTGCTAGCCTTGAAATTCATCTCGGCTGTCCTTACATTTAATAAGTTTGTATTTTTAAAATCTGCGAGTTACTTGTTCTATTTATAATTATGATAATATGCGAATCATACAAAGTCGAAGTGGCGCGTCCCTGCGCACCAAGCGGGAGTAAATAATAATAAAAACATTCTAATTGCATTCCTTTGTATACATCTAATTTGTTAAACTATGATTCATATAATTATTGCAGGTATTTGTGTATTGTAGAACGAACTACAATCCTAAGAATAGCCTGGTTCCAAGAGAGGAATAAGTTTGCATCAGCCTGTTAAGAGAACTCACAAACTGTATTTAGCCACAATATTTGATTGTAGTTCGGTGCTTTTGGAGTAAAGAAATGAGCAAAACTTGTGATTTAAAACTGATAACTGGAACGTATTATCAGCTAGTACTGATAGCATATCAGTCATGTCTAAATATAACGAATCATGATTTTAAGCGAACTAAACCAGTATTGGCTTAGATTACTCGATTACTTAATCATCTTAAAGGAACTGCGAGATTTTCTTGGGTGCAAGAGTTAAAAGATTATCAGCTTTGTGTATTTATATCATCGCAATACTAACCCTCACACGAAAAATAAGTACGGTATATCAGTTCACCACATTGATCTTTTAATTTTTTGGTGCACGTGCACCGTGTTTTTAGGTATGTCTTGCCTAAAGTATGCTTCCTTTATTAGACAACGATGTCTGTAACGTTATGAAATGAAGTTCTTGGCTTATAAATTTTTTTTTTTTTTTTGCATCTCACAAGCACGTTTTTGACAACCTCTTCATATCAGGAGAACAACCAAAATTCTGTTCCTTAAAGACTTAATCTTAGGTTATGCCTGTGCTTGCTTGCTCCGTGATATGCACTAATATTTTCCACGAGAA
>NC_089759.1:23826656-23831656 GCF_040412425.1 Macrobrachium rosenbergii
AAATATATATATATATATATATATATATATATATATATATATATATATATATATATATATATATATATATATATATATATATATATATATATATATATATATATATATATATATATATATATATATATTTATTTATGGATCCTTTTTGAGTCGAACAGAATGAAACCCAAGAGTATGGGCTACACATTAGAACAGATGTTATCCTTATCTTTGTTCAATATTTACCAGAGAGAGAGAGAGAGAGAGAGAGAGAGAGAGAGAGAGAGAGAGAGAGAGAGAGGGGGAAGCAAATTCATGTGAGTGTTTTGCAATCACAACTAATTCCCTAAACTTGTCTGCTAATATTTTCATCATACCATTTACAAATATTTAAATAACAAGAATAAACATATTTGTTGTGACCTCCAATAACTACGAAAACTGCATATGATTTTAATTTCTTCGTACGTTGTATAATTTTATTGTTGGTAATTTTGTAGTGTAGTATTATTGGAAGCTTTTCAGATTCTCTTAAATGCTGGCTCTGTTGTCATGAAATTATAATTCTGGTGTGCAATTTTATTATACAGTAACATAACACAGACGTGTTATGAGTCTTGTTACTTGTGGTCATGTCGTTGTTGAAGAATATATTCACAATATTTTTTGCTGCATCGAGACATCAAAAGCTTCTGAAAACCTTCTCGGCTTTCATTATTATAACTGATAAACACCACGAAAAGTCTCTGCTTTGATTTTAACATGTCTTAACAATATAAGCGTTGGGGATTTTAATATAATTTTTGCTGGTTATGGTAGTGTAAGAATTTAGAATTATCATCTCATCATTTTAAACTCTGCTAAAGTCTTTGCTATGTTTTATTTCGTGCTGACGTATATGTCGTAATAATAATAATGATAATGATATAACCAAATGTATTTACTATTATTTCCACTGTCATTGTTTCCGTTGCATGTTATGGACTTGTATGCGACCTGATGTCGAGATATTTATTAAGAAAAATAGTGGTGATATTACTCCTTGCAATAATTACGGCCCAAATGAATGAATCATTGTTCTTTTTTTATGAATTTTGTGTAGTAAGTAAAAAATTAATCTAAGGAATGAACTAACTGTTGCAAGAGGTAATATAAGCAATATTGCCTCTTGCAATATTTAGGGCTCAGATGAATGAATCATTGTTCTTTTTTTATGAATTTTGTTTAGAAAGTAAAAAATTAATCTAAGGAATAAACTCACTATTGCAAGAAGTAATATTAGCAATATTACCTCATGCAATAGTTAGGGCCCTGATGAATGAATTATTGTTACTTTTTTGTGAATTTTGTTTAGCAAGTAGAAAATTAATCTAAGGAACAAATGGACAATATGCTGGAGAGAAAAGGCAGACTTAAGACGCTGGTGTCTTGCATGACAGGTGTCTGGAAACCCCTCCCTTGGTGAAGCAGTGGCGTTCTCCTTAGAGACAACACTTACAGAAAGGGGGAAGACGTGGTTGTGGGGGAGGGGAATCCTTGTGGGATGGTGTAGGAGTGGAGCTCTGTGTCATTCACGTTCGCCCTTGGAGGAGGAGGAAGAAGAAGAAGAAGAAGAAGGAGAGGAGGAGGAATTAGAGCTAGAGGGAGGGGAAGTTCTCGGGAGACTCAGTCACTTGTCGAAGGCTTCACAAACCCACAATATCCGGTCACCTTCCACATTTATGACTTTTGATTTCCACCGCTCCTGAAATGAAGGAAGAAGTATGCCAGAACAATACACCTCCAGACTGTCTCGGCCATTAGCCTTGTTATTGTTAAGGGAAGAGTGTGCAATATACTGTATATATATATATATATATATGTGTGTGTGTGTGTGTGTGTGTGCGTGCGTGCATGCGTGTGTGTGTATACACATTAGGTTTTTTCTTGTTTTTATAAAGCAAAAGAAGCATTTATAATTTTATGGTCAGCATTTACAACTCTTCTGATCCAAAATCTTGTAGGAAAATTTATGTGTTATTCAAATAATGCTTACTTTGTTTTTTATTTAACGCTCTTTATAACTTCTCCAAAGTTAATGATATATATATATATATATATATATATATATATATATATATATATATATATATATATATATATGTATATACATATATATGAATATATATATGCGTGTGTGTGTGTGTGTGTGTAAAAAGAGAGACACACTATGTCTGGTTGCTAGTCTGCATGTTTGCATATGTGTGTACGTATGTAAGGAAGTTAAGGAAACACTTTATTATGGCCCTGATTGCTGTATTTATTCAACCCTCAATGGTAACGTGATTTATGAATTACTACAACCCGGACGGTAATGACATAGAATGAGCGTTGATAATAATGGTCATTCTGGCTGCGGTTATTATGGCATGGTTGTTAATGTTAGTAATGGAGTCGGGATAATGACGTTGTCTCCGGTCATGAGAGTAATAGCTACTTCCATACCTACGACTTAGCGAAATACAGCATCCGAACGACGGGTTAACGTTTGGACGTCGCGTGTTTGTTGCACAATCAAGTGCGCGCCATGACGACTCGGATGCGGATGAATAGGCCTTGATTTATTCCTTGGCCGGTTGAGGAGTGGTAAGTCTAACTAAAGGAACTACGGATTAAATTTTCTAAGGTATTGTTTTTACCGTACGTAGCGTTCATGGTTGTAATTTCATATACTCTTAGAAATGTCATCTCGAAAGTACCGAGCGATAGTCTCTTATTTTATTCTTCCAAGGTATGGGTGGAAGGCAATAAATGCGTCTTCATTAAAGTATAATCCCTCCTAGTTTAGTCTTTGAACTTCGTCATATGAAAGGATAAATAATCTGAGTGTCTCCTGATGTCCACAATAACTCTCCTTAGATGAAATATCATGAGGTTCGTGACTAAGTTGAAAATATATTCTTGTCTGCACTTTTCGAACATTTATTCTTCATTTTAACGTAAATATAAAGTTGAGCAAGAATTGAGTATTGTGCTAAGTGAAGTGCCGACCTAAGATAACCTTCTAGGATTCAGAAAAAATGAATAAAATTAAGTGCAGAAAGTTGCAACAAGACATTTCTGGCTCCTCGACAGTATTTTCGGTCCAGGCATTTGGAGAGAAATGTTACAGTCCAGAATTTTTATTTGATGAAATAATTATTACTTAAATCTAAATTATTATTACTAATATGAGCACGAATAATCAAACCAGTTCGATGAGTAACTGTAACAGGAAGAAATTTTGACATTTGTTTGTTAGTCTACGTAACCTTGTCCTTGACAAAAAGGCATCTCGTGTGTGAATGAACTGTAGATAAAATGACTGACCCTGTCCTTAAGAAACAATTCTGTTTAAGGGAGCGGTTGCATTTTGGATGTAATTATGAGTCATTTGAAAATAGTTGTGTAGGATCCATTTGTAGTAGTATATCCAGACCAAAACATTTCATTGATATTATGTTGAAAAGTTCTTTGAAATTTAGCTTGAATACCAGGAATAGAAGCAGTACAGCTCAGAATGCATTAAAAATTTTTATGAAACTGATGTACCTCAAGTACAATTAATTCTGATAGTATATGCATGAAAAATACAACATGTTACAAATGAAGGAAGATACACGGTGGTAAGCACTTGTTTCTGCATAAAGGTAGCTGGGATGATATTCCGGTGTGCTACAAGCTATTCTTGGTCCACTTCGAATAGACTATGTAATCATTGGGACTCACGGCTTTACAGTGCAGCAGCAGCAGCAGCAGCAGTAGTAGTAGTAGTAGTAGTAGTAGTAGTAGTAGTAGTAGTAGTAGTAGTAGTAGACAGACTGCGATATATTTACTTGTGTTGCGTTTTTTAATACTATAAAGGATGTTAGGTACTCAGTTGAAAAGCCACAATAGGAGATTTTATATTTAGACTCATATATTCAGTGCTTTCACACATTATCTGTGAATAAAGCAGAAAAAAATGCATATAGAACTGCTGAAATATGTGATCGATTATGGTTCAGCAACTTTCAAGAAAGAGAACCACTAATGTAAACAAATATGAATTCGGTCTGGAGACAGCTGTAACTCGGGCAGATAAAAACTTAGAAGGAAAACCAGAGGTACAGATATGTATTATGGTTTTTTTTAGAAACAATAAGAAACAGATGAGCGGGCACTAAATTCACAAGACGTTTCGTAAGGGACAAATTCATTCAAATGGAAAGGAAAGTTATTTATTATATATTGATCGCATGTGATTTCATTTTTGAATTAGCAGCCTGATGAATGATGGAAGTAAGATTTTTTTTCATTGGTTTAAAGTGAAGTTTAGAGTTAGGTCTTTCTTTGGTGTCAGAATCTGTTTCCAGCTAAAAAGAAAGTTGTATTCCAGAAAGACTTGTAAGAGCAACAACCCGCTGTGTCAAAAGGCCAGCTCAGTCTGACAACGACAAGTGAACCTAATTAGTGACATCTGCTCGAGTCATACTAGTAACAATGTTTAATTATTATGTTTAATGTATTTACTGTGTGTTACCTCCCACAATCTTGTTTAATAGTTATGTACATCTTAATTCAGTCTATTTCCTCCGAAAGAACAACAACAGCAGGTGGCACGGTGTATCCTTGGTTTCCTCTCCAGGGGAAACACAAGGTGGACATTTTCACCTCCTGTTTATCTGTTGACACTTCCTCCCGTCCTCTTTCCCACCCCTTCCATACCGACACCCCCACCCCACCACCACCACCCCTATACCACCACCTCCCTGAGCACCCCTTTAGAGTTCCGTCGTTTCCGAGAACTGCTCGAGAGTAAACATGTTTTCCTACTCAGGATGTTTTCGGATTAGATGTTTTTCTGCTTCCATGTGCTTGCTGCTAAAATTAGGTGTTGTTGATCTGCGTTAGCGTGAGATACCATCGGGTTTCGAGAACCTGTATACGGAGAGAGGGATAACGGTTGTTAATTGTTTTGTGAGGTGGGGGGGAAGTTTTGGCAGGTGGTAGCTGTGTACACC
>NC_089759.1:23836656-23909156 GCF_040412425.1 Macrobrachium rosenbergii
ATGCAGTATTGCCTTTAAGATAACCAGTAAAAAGGTTTCAAATATATACCAAAGAGGTCATTATTTTCCATCTTACCATGCTTACATTTCTTACTGTGTTCATATTTAGAAGGTGGAGTTAATTTTCAGAGGTATAGGAAGTGTGGGGGGGGGTTGGAGGTTGGGAAAGGTCTGGGGATTTTGCTTTGAGACCAAATGTTAATGGAATGCCGTGCAACTGACAGTTTGTGGCAAATGAACCCAATACGCATCTCCCTTATCACATGGTAAAAAGAAAGTATACCTTAGTTCTACCAGACCACTGAGCTGATTAACAGCTCTCCTAGGGCTGGCCCGAAGGATTAGATTTATTTTACGTGGCTAAGAACCAATTGGTTACTTAGCAACGGGACCTACAGCTTGTTGTGGAATCCGAACCACATTATAGCGAGAAATGAATTTCTATCACCAGAAATAAATTCCTCTAATTCTTCATTAGCCGGCCGGAGACTCGAACTCGGGCCTAGCGATTGCTAGCCCACAACTCCACCGACTCGCCCAACGAGGAACTATATCACATGGTAATATGACATTAAGTATGTAGCGTAATTATCACACCCCTTGTAAGTATATCTAAACGTCCTCATATTGCGATTCCTTGTATTGAATGAAACGAGAGTTACTAAATTACTACTGTATACTCGTATTTTTTGTTTGTTTGTTTGTTTTGTGGCACTTATTCTTCCAAATGAAATAATCGTCCAATGTAACGGAGTCACTGGTTAATTGTTACCACCAAGCTGTGAAACTTTCCTTTTTTCTTGATTTTTTAATCTTCCAATTTGCAAGTAGTGGTCTGGAGCTCACGGAGCTTATGGATTTTTTGTTTCTCCCTCCTTCATTCCTCATCCTTCATTATTTTATTTTATTCATTTACTTTATACCATCTGTTCTATTTTGAAGCATATTTACTTTATGCCAATTATTCTATGTTGGAGCAACCCGTTCTGAAGCATTGTGGTATGTGTGTAATGGAGTGTGGTAAAAACCCTCAATTGTTTTTATTTAACTGGCGTTTTTCTTTTAGTACATAACCTGAGATGCTTGCCAAAATTTACCCGATTTCTTTTTTGAACGAAGAAATTTGTCCTTTTCCCGTTAAGTCTTGAGTGGAATAAATTGTGGGTAATATAGAATATCTACAGTCACCTTGTATATTTGGTTTAGCAGTAAGTTATTAGTACCCTGTTTAATTAGAATCTTTCTGTATCCACTATTCAGTTCAGAATGAGGCCAGTGATGAAAAACAGTCCTTGTTAATTTACTCAGGTCTTTATATCCTGAGCCCTTGACTCAAGGTCAAAGTGGACCTTTACGCAGTCTTATCCTCCGAAAGCTGGATTATGAAATAGCTCCGTCTGCCGATATTCTATATCAAATGGTTTCCTTGTTCATGTGCGTACTTGTATATTATTGCGCAAGCCCATGGACTGCTACTAGTTTTTAAGGCGATGATTCAGGTTTTCCTTTAAACGTCATTTCTTATGTATCAAGTAGTGAGAATAATCGCGGAAAAAGCTAAACTATAGATCTATTCTTGTTAGCAATTATTTACCGTACTGTATGAAAATAAACCAATATTTTTTCATTATATTACTTGCAACGTGGCAAGGGGTGTTCGATTATTATCATTATCAAAAGTGTACCAGTGCCTTCAGAAGGATGGTAAAATTTATGTTTATTTTGAAATTAGATCTTTAAAGTTGTATAGATGTAAAAATCTTCCTTTATCTCTGTTTCTGTGAAAACTGTTGCCTGGATGTCGGCATCAATCAGAATAAATTGTATATCACTGAGAAGCAAATTACATCGTGATAAAAATTGACATGTGTAACCATATTATTACTTCATCTTTTTTTTTTATAGCTTGGTACGATAAATTACGAGGATTTGGCTTGATGATAACACCAAAATTGGACAACTAACTTCCTAAAATCTGATAAAAGAAAATATATATAACCTTAGGAAAGTTCTTAATGAAGGATCACAAAAAAATTCTTATTTTTCCTTAAGTTTAACGATAGATAGTTGACAGACTATAAATGATTTATTTTTGTTACTTTGCTTTATTAACGTGCTGTGACAGCTGACATTTTTCTGCTTTAAAATGACGTCAAAATCAATATTCGAACATGAAAACTTGGCGTACAAGGACCAATCAAAGGTAAATATCGCTAAGTACAAACCAAACAATACATATGGGTGGATATACTGTAAATTTAATTTTATATAGGATTGTCATAATATTTTATTAGGGTACTTTACTGTGAAAAATTACACCAACGTGTACTTGTTTCTGCAGTTACATCATACTTACAATATGTCAAGTACTTTATGTTGCTCTACATTTTCGTCTGATTTTGTTAGTTAAACGTGGAGTTCATTACCCATAGATTGTCGGTGTTACACACAGAAAAATAAATGTATAGATACACTTTCATATACTGGGAGCATTAATACTGTTACTGAAATTGTATTCTTATGAAATAACCCATTGCGGTAGTTGTCGAAGTTCATTTTATTTTTTTTACCCCAATGTTTTAATTACTTAATGATTTCTGCTGGCCGTATTAATTGCAGTGTCGTGTAGAGTGACTCCCTCGAACAAAGAGATGATGGAATTATGTGTGTAAGGGAGCTTTTTATATTCGGCCAACAAAGGCCACACCAGCTGTCTCGGTCTTCTAAAAATGAGTACTTTAAAGCCTCCAACAGTCATCACCGTAAGATTACCATAAGGTAATTGGCGTACAGCTGTTACCCTTTAGTAATTGCCGGTGAGTTTACGTCACGAGGTATTTGTCAGCAGTAACAGAGAAACGGGATAACCCGGTGCTCGATGGGGCCAGGGTGACCAAGGGCGGAGGAGGAGGTGGTGGGAGGATAAGACTGCGTAAAGGGCCGCTTTGACCTTGAGTCAAGGGCTCAGGATATCGAATTTATTTGTGGTCAGTCAGTCTGCAACTTTTTGTTGTTGTTTAACTACTGTTTTGTTTTCCCTATAATAATAATAATAATAATAATAATAATAATAATAATAATAATAATAGGAAAAGACCTTTAATACAGGTTTTGTTAAACAAATGGCAGTTTCAACAGCATTTATTTTACTATATAAAATAAATGCTGTTGAAACTGCCATTTTGTTTAATAATAATAATAATAATAATAATAATAATAATAATAATAATAATAATAATAATAATAATGACTAGAGAGCATCAAATGCAATTCTGATAAACTTCGAAGTCATACTGTGTACACTCGTTTAATCTTGGGGAGCCTCCTTGGGGAACTCCCTTTAGGTTTTGGCAGAATTGTATTTTTTTTTTTTTACCCTGAAATATTAATGTTAATTATATATAATTTAGGCACTGGAGAGATGGAAAGCTCCTAGGCCAGGTGGGCTTTCAACGATAGGTGTATTAAAGGTGATCCACTAAGGTTATGTAGACAGCTGTGTTATATTTGTTTGGTTTATTTTTTATTCTTTTTTATGTTAGCGGGATGGAGGAGGTGAACGGCAGTGACTTCGGTAGAGCAGTGGAACTTTCGTTTGATTTTGTTAACAGTTTCTGTGTTCTAATCTTTGAAACTGTTGGAGCGGAAACTGTTTAAGGTAATCAAGGCAGAAGTCCAGAAAACGAATAAATACAAAGCGAGTTTTCAGTGATGATTATTTATGGTAATAGTTATATTTATTATTTTTGTTTCATTTATTATTGTGATTGATATTGAAATTGTTATTGCTGTTGTCAGAATTATTATTATTATTATTATTATTATTATTATTATTATTATTATTATTATTTAGAATCTCAGAATGGAGCTTACAATCCCTGGTTTATTTTAATGCTCCCATGAGTTATCAGGACTGCTTCAGCATTGATACAGTGTTTTTCCTGGTATAATAATAATAAAAAAAATAATAATAATAATATTATTATTATTACTGTTATTATTATTATTATTATTATTATTATTATTATTATTATTATTATTATTTAAATAAAAAAATGAAAAAGAAATGAAAGAAGAGAGACAAGTTAAGAGCAAAAATGAGATAGCTGTAAAACTGGTGACGTAACGGCTGAATAAACAACGTAAGCAAACAAAAGAACGGCGGACCCGAGTGTACCGTCAAGGATAGGAACTCGAACTCAAAACTATGAGAGGCCATAATGCAGATGGTGGCAGGATAATGCCAAGGTTGATGCCACCACATTCTTAGCTGCTATATTTACGTTTAGCAAATCGTGGAAAATCCTAGTGTCAACTATTTTTTTTTTATATAAGATCTTCACGCCATCCAGTTCTGTTTCTTGAACAATATCTCTTAGTAAGTAGTAGATCTGTCAACAACTTAATTTTTACTTGATATAATTGCACTTGATTAAGTTGCCCGTCTCACAGACCTTAGCGGCTATATTTACGTTTAAAAATCGTGGATTCTAGTGTCAACTATTTTTTTTTTATATAAGTTCTTCACGCCATCCAGTTCTGTTTCTTGAGCAATGCCTCGCTTAGCAAGTAGTAGATCTGTCACTAACTTAATTTTCACTTGCTAGAATTGCACTTGATTTAGCTGCACGCCTCACAGCCTTAGCTGCTACATCACGTTTAGCAAATTGTGAATCCTGGTTTTAACTATTTTTTTTTTTTATAAGGTCTTTTCGTCAATCCAACTATATTTCTCGTACTTTACCTGTATCTTGGTAATTAGCAGATTTGTCAGTAACTTACCTTTTACTCACTGTAATTTCATTTGTTTAAGTTTCCCCTCTCAGTCTCTTACTAAAGAGTTTTAAAAAGATTTAATATAATTCCCTGGTGTTTTTATGGTCCACAGCTCATCACCGATGGATGTTTTGAATCGAACCACTCATGATCTCTTTTTAAAAGCATTTGATAAAGACTGCATAAATACTAGTTTGACAAGTTATTATTGCTGTTCGTCTCGATTTCCTTACGCTGCAAAAAGTCAGGTATTCTCTCTCTCTCTCTCTCTCTCTCTCTCTCTCTCTCTCTCTCTCTCTCTCTCTCTCTCTCTCTCTCTCCCACGGACACAGCTCCAGTACTGTCGCCGTCCGTGAAGTGAGTTGTTCTAAAATAAAAGTGATAAACTCAGCTTAATTCCCGTGTTGGTGTTGAAATTAAGATTTTTAACAGATCCAAAGCAGCCCAGGGCTATGAAAGTGTACTCCAGTGTTCCAGCGGATTGGCACGCAGAGTTCCAAGTCATCTCGAATCAGATTATAATAGCGGGCATTCCTTCCCAGTATACAGGGTACAGAGTCTTAAGTGAAGGGAAACAAGCAGTATAACGATAGACTTTTTCAGCTCAAATTTCTTGTTTCTTAAATCCATTGCCCAATGGAGTTGGATCGAGCTTTAACAGGTCATACTGTTAGGAGGTACTAAACCTATGATAATCCGTGGGGGATTAGTGTGGAGAGATGCTTTGTCTTGAGAAATATTATTGTAATCGTATTTGAGTTGGTTCGTGTAATCAAGCTTGAGTGGGTTCAGGGCCACATTTTTAATCTCCTTAGTAGGATTAAAATAAGTATACAGTTGAGCATTTAGACTTTAGGGGTTGAATTTGCGTGTGCAAGGTTCGAGATTATGTCCATACTGGAATTTAATTTATATATAGCTTCGCTTTAGATACTAAGCCTCGTGAAGTTTTATCGTTTTATATATACATACATAAATTATATATATATATATATATATATATATATATATATATATATATATATATATATATAATATACATACACACACTATGTATATATATATATATATATATATGTGTGTGTGTGTGTATATGTGTATGTATGAAAGCCCAAAAAGTACCGAGACGACAAGTGTGTGGGGACCTTCATGTCCACAGAGTATAGTTGTGTTTGTAAACACCATGAGATAAAGATGGAAGTCTTGATGTATGAAGTAGTGTAGTGCAATGCGGCTCTTGTGTTGTGTGGTGGATGTCAGATAAGCCCCGGATTTGTAATCTCTGAGATAAGATTCGATCATCAGTCAGTATGTAGTTCATTTTCATGCGATTGAAGCTTATCTTTTTCCAAGACTACAGACATGACCTTGTGGTATAATTCCATGTTCGTGATTCGGTATCGCAGAAGTGATAAGATTGTTCTTAACAACGCTCTGATGATAAAGTATGTTAAATCTCGTAATATCCCAGCGTGCCATTTTCATAATCGTTATAGCAAATACAATATCTTAGTCCTAGATTAAGCGATCTGACGCGTTGTCTGATATTCTGTAATCGTTTGGACTTGTATTTGTTGAAAATTAGCTGTAAGTCCACATAGATTACCGATTAACTTGGGTTACAAATTTCAGCAAATTTGAGCAGATCTCAAGCAAAACCTGTAATCCTCCTTAAGTTTCACAACATATGCGTAATAATTGGGATGGTTCTTGCCAAGATATTTTTAGTATACATGATTGTGTTATTTTAACCTTCATTATTTTAGACGCAAAAGCTGATTGTAAAAAATCCGATAGCTTCTAAAAACATACAATATAATTGTATGTTGCAGTAGATTTCTCTATTATTATTATTATTATTATTATTATTATTATTATTATTATTATTATTATTATTATTATTATTATTATTATTATTAACGAATGATGAATTAACGAATGATGAACAATCGTTTTAAAAAATACGTAGAGCAAAATACTTCTACAACGTTGGGAATCGAAGATATTTTGGTAAAAATTGTAAAAACTCATGAGCGTTTTGAAAACGTCTGTTTCCTCTATTAAAGAGAATAGAATGGATACCAGGGAAAATTTTCAGGTACCATTTATATTGCCTCCAGACCATCCCACATTGGTGCCCCGTTTTGTAGATAAAGAAATGGTGCCCAGTAAACAGGCTTCTTCAGGTGAAATTATTTATGCCAGTTTATGACGGATGCTGATGTAGAGAGGCGTATGTGTCCCATTCTGCTGTACTTCCTTCCCAGTCTTAGGTAAGTTTACTCTTCGAAGTTTATTGGTCTCACAGTACTTTATTATTATTATTATTATTATTATTATTATTATTATTATTATTATTATTATTATTATTATTATTATTCAGAAGATGAGCCTTATTCATGTGGAACAAGCCCGCAGTGGCCATTAACTTGAAACTCAATCTTCCAAAGAATTTGGTGTTCATTAGATAGAAGTAACAGAAGGTAATGGAAAGTACAGAAAGAAGAGGTCACTTATTAAAAGAGAAAGAGTAAATTAACAAATAAATAAATAAATAAAAATGCGAATGTACAGTACACTTATAGTGAGGCGGTCTGGTCGCCATATAAATAGTACCTGATTTTGTGTGTGTGTGTGTGTTGAGAAGGAAACGGGGATATCTGTAAAGGCTCATGAATTTTTATCATTTTCACCAACACTGCTTTGTAAGTGTTTTAGTCCATTATGATTATTATCATTATTCCTATTATTCCCAGTAAAAGAAGATGTCAATTAGAAGGTAAGCTCAGATATTATAATATAAGATAAAGAACTTATTTTCTTTAGTTAACATAAACAGGCACAGAAAATATACGTGAAAAAGAAAGATGCAATTATTGTTAATGCTTTATGACACAAGTAACTTTCGGTCTTGCATATCATAACATTTGAAAGTTCCTTCCTCATAATTTAAAAATGAAGTCCTTTACAATTTTTTTTTTGTGAAACAATGAGAGAACCTTGAAACCTTAAAACAGTGTGATTAAGGTATTTTATACATTTTGCAGTGTTTTTCTCTTTCATATATTCTTTCATCACATATGAATTTGTTGAATTTACTGGAATTACTCTTAATGATGATAAAAGTTGATTCAGTATCCCTTTTACTCTTTCGGTTATTCTCGTATTATTCTTTTTTCGTAGTTCACGTTTTTATTGCTAACAGTACCTCATTTATTCAAGATCATGCACGTGAACAAAGCTGCTTAATCAGTTCCGCTCCTAATTCGTAGATTTTACAGTTTCATTTTTATTCTTGTGCATGTACTGCAGAATAAACTTCCTTTACAATCTTGGATCTCCTCTGATAAGAATAAATAATCCACAGTTCTGGTATTCGTCTCCGGAATATGAGTCTCATTTTAATGACTCTCGTTGAAGTAACGCAGAGAATGAAACGTTTCGAATATTAAGTCCTCCAATTGGCCGTGATGAGAAACACTCTTCCGCACCCAGAGAACAATGACCACTTGTTTGAAGGCGCCATTAGTATTCTTGGGAGTTATATTATTGATTATTTGTTTCCGGGTGTGATCTGACTTCGGAGAAAGCGTTACATGCTGTAACATTACGTGTCTTCTCTCTCTCTCTCTCTCTCTCTCTCTCTCTCTCTCTCTCTCTCTCTCTCTCTCTCTCTCTCTCCATATATATATATATATATATATATATATATATATATATATATATATATATATATATATATATAATATATATAATATAAATATATAGATATAATTATATTAAATATTCCCACCTAATACGCATATTCCCTTTACAGAGAGAGGCTCCAGAAGGTGTTATCCATCCGACTTCAGCAGTACATTTTGGATGAATTTTCTTAACTCTTAGCCTTATGCAACGTGACTGCGATCCATCACAGTCAGTTAACAGCCAGTTCCAATTTACGGATTAAGTCAACATAGGAACTGTAGAGTTCCATATAACCTGCCTACATCTGTTAATATCCAATGCCTTTTTCATACTGCCTGTTTATGTGTAGCTTACCAGGTATTCCTCTCTTCCTTTTTCATACTACTTCTGAAATATGCACACTTTTTTTATGTGTTTCAAGACACTGATCCATCCTTTCATTAACATTAACCTTTTTACCACTTCACCGTATCTCCACATTTCTCACCCTTTCCATTTTAAATCACGTATAATATAATATGCAAACAGTTCATCTCAGAAGCCTCTACATCATTACTTTAGTTCCATAAAGGTAAATTGGTTAAACAATCCCTTTTTACATTGGCATCCATAGAAAAATCAGGCCTTCCACGATCTGTGGCCAACACCCCCTGCTACTTTTCTGAATTCATCTCTACCATAATACCAACGTCCATTATATTTACTCTCCAGTACGTAATGATTATCCACTTCGATTCATTCACCATCAATTTTAACATTCATTGCCCCATCTTAGTTTCAAATTACCCTCTTACCCATAAACACATTTACGTTTAACTTTCTATTTTCTCAAACACTTTCAAGTTCTTTCTGTAGTTATTGCTGTTTCTGTTAACTATCCAGGGTTAGTACTGGTTTATGCAAACATCAACCACTCCATTTTGTTAAAAGTCATTTGTTGATCCCCAACTTTGCACTTACCTCCACTTTCCTGTCTCTGAATTCTCGCTTCATTCCATTCGTAAAGATATTAGACAGCCATTTAGATGTAATATATCCTTGTCTGTGACCCATTTATACACCAAACGCCACTGAACATCTGTGCGCTCTAACATGTTTCGCTTCCAATATAAGAACAGCATGTTTATAAAACATACGCATTGCCTCTTTTAGGATCCTACCGTGCACCTTCCCTGACATAAGTACGTTACACCCCTGTAATTCTTACTATCACCTCTAATACTTTAACCTCAATACACTGGAACAGTTAATCTTCTCATGCACTCCCTCAGAATCTGTATATCAAATCTAGACATTCCTTAAAAACACTAGTCAGTTACCATCACCACTTAAGTATCTCATTTGTATTCCCGTCAGCTCCTCTTTCCTCTCTATTCTTGAACTGCTAATTGCCCTCCTTACACACACACACACAGACACACACACATATACTGTATATATATATATATATATATATGTGTGTGTGTGTGTATAAAACTGTGTTTTTCACCATAGAAAACAGTTATCCTCACTTTTCTAGGATCATGGATTTTTATCAAATTCACGTTGAAAATCTCTTTGGGCACTGAGTAATTCTATTGCTTCTGATGTATGCGCTCTTATATTTCATCAGCTATTTAATGCTTTATTCTAATTTTTATATATTTTTTTTAACTGGTTTAATCTCAGACTTGATAATAATTTAATTTACTCTGTTGCTACTTTTAAGCTACTTAACTCAATGACATGCAAATAAAGTTAAGTATATCTTAGTTTAACCAGGCCACTGAGCTGATTAACAGCTCTCCTAGGGCTGGCCCGAACGATTAGATTTATTTTACGTGGCTAAGAACCAATTGGTTACCTAGCAACGGGACCTACAGCTTATTGTGGAATCCGAACCACATTATGACGAGAAATGAATTTCTATCACCAGAAATAAATTCCTCTAATTCTTCATTGGCCGGTGACACACAGATAAGTTGTATGTTAGATCTGTTACCATTATTGTTCTTTATTCCTTACCAGTGACATTAATTTTGATCTTGAAAATATAATATTAATGGATTTAGCTGTAGCAACACGGAGCTTCATCATTTTGAGTGCTTACGAGAGCTTTGCGTTACTTCGACTTGTGAGCTTCTTTCGTTGTACTACTCTCTTCGTTGGGTGAGTCGGTAGAGCTGCGGACTGGGACTTGCTAGGCCTTAGTTCGATTCCCCGGCCGGCAGATGAAGAGTTAGAGGAATTTATTTCTGGTGAAAGAAATTCATTTCTCGCTATAATGTGGTTCGGATTCCACAATAAGCTGTAGGTCCCGTTGCTAAGTAACCGATTGGTTCTTAGCCACGTAAAATAAGTCTAATCCTTCGGGCCAGCCCTAGGAGAGCTGTTAATCAGCTCAGTGGTCTGGTTAAACTAAGGTATACTTAACTTAACCTTACGTTGTACTAAAAAAAAAATACTTCCAGACGAACCCAGCACGACCTTTAAACTCAGAAGAAGAATCGGTGGAAACAGTAACTTCCTTTTTTCCGAACATTGGTGATTTTGATATATTCTGTTATCATTTGATTTCCTTCACGGCCATCGTCCGTGACTTTCATTTCCACAACGCTTCTCCAATTTCGCTCCTAGTGTCGGTGATTTGTGCTTCCTCCTTCAGTTATTGCTGCTGTGCTGACGTTGTGAAAGACGTTGGTGCTCCTGGTTATTTTATTATTTCCTACTTGTAGTTTATTTCTGTATTAACTCATTCTGATTATTAATGTTTCCATCTTACCTTAGCTCTGTGTACAGAGTAAAGTAATTCGATTGTCTTTATAGAGTCCTAGATAACTTGGCTGATGTTTTATAAATTCGTTGGCTCTGGGTAGACGGTGTGCTTACACAGTATATCTACACGTTTTTTTTTGTATGCTTTTCCGTACTTATGTCTTCTAAGTGCAGTGAACATCAATACATCATCTTTCTTCTCAGTCCATAATACGAAGTTGTTCTCATAGACACAAAATTTCTCCAGAAATAAAAACTAATTTTTCAAATTAAAATATGTAATATTTTTCAATTAAATAGATCCAAGTAGTTGCATTCGAAATATTGGATGTCCCTGCAAAGCTAATATCTTGAACTGAAGGGGACTATCAGGTGCTGCTTTAATTGTTTATGGCAGCTTTATACTTTGTCATTTCCATGTTGCTTCCTAGGAACAAAAATAAAGCTGAATTTTTCTTGTTTCTAACTGAGGAGAATACTAGATGATTGTGGAAGTTATCGTACAATTGGCAATAACTTCTGAATAAAACTTGAAATTTAAAAGATCATATAGCCAAAAGTATGTCATCGATCTAATAATACCACTTCATGTCATTGGAACCTCTAATTTTCTTCATATAAAAGCTAATGGTTGTCGATAAAAAAAAAAAATAATTTTGATGAGATACGTTCCATGTACCGGGCTGAAGGATCGAGAAATCATTCCTTAACATCAAGTAACCAAACAAGAAACGCACGTGTCATTTTGTGATTGCTTGGTTATAGTGACGTCATTCACTGATATCACTTAACCGATTAGGAATCAGCACGTGACATATCGTTAATTTTTTTTTTTTTTTTAATCAGCGTGAAATGATTTTTTAATGTGAACATCCCGTGGTAAATAAATACCTTCGTTGCATGAGTGAGGATAGTTACTGGTTACTCTAGGAACAAGACCCCTTGCCAGCATATGTTTGCTTTAATCGAACAACAATAACAAGATGAGAGGTCAGTTTGCAAGGGGGAAGGAGACAGAGAAAGGAAAAATAAGGTGGAAAGTGGGATGGAAGAAGCAGAAGGGAGTAAGCGATTGGGTGGTATGTGGTTGGGTAGAGTAGGATCGGATTGGTGTTTGTGAAATGAAAGCATGTTTTTAAAACAAAACTTCAAAAAGATATTTTGGGTTGTTTCCGAATTCCAAGACTGCACTAGAAAAATTTTTTTTAACGAGAATTTCTAGTTTTTTTTTTCTACAAAACTTCGAAAAGAAAGTTTATCTCGTTTTCGAATCTCTAAGAATTGCACTAGAAAATAGTTTTTTTACGGGAATTTTTAAAGTATACATTTTTTAAACAAAATTTCAAACAAAATTTGGCTTATTGTCGAATTCCAAGAATTGCTCAAGAAATATGATTTTTTCACGAGAATTTTTGAAGCTGTATTTTTTAAAATAAAACATCAAAAAGAAAATTTACTTCCTTTTCGAATCGCAACAACTGTATTAGAAAATTTTTCTTTACGAGATCTTTAAAGGAAGTATAGATTTTAAAAAAATTTCAAAAAGAAAATTTGGCTTCTCGAATTCCAGGAATTGAACTAGAAACATTTTTTCTCACGAGAATTTTTAGAGGTATATATTTTTTTTAAAACAAAATTTAAAACAGAAAATTTCCCTCGTTTTCGAATCCCAAGAATTGCACTAAATATCTCGTTTTCTTTTTTTAAGAGAATTTTAGAGCTGCAATATTTCATCACATTTGGGAACTTTGCATCACCTGTTACCTCCTAACTGTCTGGAGATCGGAAAAGCACTGAAAATGACAGGATAATAATACTGTAATTTGCCAGCGGCTTAATCGTCGATTATGACTTGATGATCGAATCTTAATAACTCTTTGATGGTCGTTACTTAAGTCAAAATGCCTCCAGTACTTTACAAAAGAAGATTGATGGACGAACAGTAAGATGGAATGATACCTCTGTTCGCCATAATAAATCGAACCTGAATTGATCTCAGTGAATAGTAGCCATTTTTTCACAAATTCTTCTAAGAAAAGGTGATTTACATCTGTGCAATCGAAAACCACCTGTTATCGAGCATAATCGCTAATTATAAATAAATAATCACACTGCTCTCATTCTTTAATTGCTGTTGGTGGCAGCAATTATATTCTTCTATTTTTATTACAGCTGACTAATGTAAACTGCATACTATGTTGAAGGTTCAGTAAATGCAACATTGATGAATACCCTCGGAAATCTTCATTCACACTTGATCATCCGGATTTTGGATAATTATCCCCTTGAAGTAAAAGGAAAAATTATTTTTGTTACAAAATAATTTTTAAAAATTATCCTAGAGCGTGCATCTCGACTATGCAGAATACTTTTTTCAGATATATATGTAAGGCATAGTGTAATTCAAAACATTTGGGACCAGCTGTTGGAGTCTCGTTCATGTTATACAGTTGTTTATGGAAGCCTTAAAATAAATCATGTGTTTACAGAGAAAAGTTTTTTTTTATTGATTTGCCTTGTGTATCACTATATGCTTAATGTAAGGAATATATTACTTTGAAGAGGTAAACATCTGCACTGCACTGTATAAGACTTGTAATGTAAATGTTCAAAAAGACTTGCAGTACTAAATGTTTTGTTAAAAATTATTTGTTTATATATTAAAACACTTCATTTTCTGAACTACTGTTTACGAGAATATTCTTCCAGAGAAAAATGCTGATTTCCCTTTGCTATTTATTTTTTATTTTTTATTAAAAGTATTTCAGCAAAATTGACACGCTAATAGCTAGCATATTCTGAACCTCTTGGAATTGTGGATATATCTTTAAAATATTAGGAACGAAAGTTACCTGGTTTTTGTGCAAGTTGTTTTACTTGTCGGCATTTGTGGTAGTCTGACGGCAGAAGTTTGGAATTTATTTGGAAATTCTTTCATAAAATGAATAGCTATGTAGTTTATTAGTATTAAAACAAACTCGTTGCATTCAGTTATATGCCATTATACAGTTTGTCTAGAGGTATAATGTGCAAAGTGGGCAAATGTCTGAGTTTCATTAGTTTTTAATGAATATTTTCTATGAGTTATCAAGATTTTTCGTGAGATTTAAACAAAGTCCTCCCAACTGAATTGCTTTACATTTTTCAAAAGTATTTTGATGCTCTCATAACAACTCAGAAAACAGCTGGGCGCTCGTCATTTTAGAAAAGTTGGGAAAGTGTCAGACCATAATGAAATATCATGTGGTGTGCCCTTAGAGTTTGGGGGATTATTGTTTATTTATACTGTAGTCCTTTATATAATCTCAGATTGTTGTTTTAATATTTTTAGTCCCTACACAGGAACTAGTTGTGTACAATATAATAAATTATATATATATATATATATATATATATATATATATATATATATATATATATATATATATATATATTATATATATGTTTATATGTATGTATGTGTTGTGCGTTTGCAAGCAAGTGTGTATGCTTATGCTTACGCATATGATTGCGTACATGTCTGTGTATGCGTTTGTTTTACCAGAGAGAGGGAATGAGGGGAACAAGTATGAAATCGTTAACTCTATTGTGTCAGCTATAAGAAGTCTTGTGAAAATTGTGAAATGATAAGGCTAACTCTGATTAAAACTTGATTCGAGAAGATAGTCTTTTCAATACGGGATCTATTGAGGCGTCAAGTACAGTACACTAGATATGATTATTTCACAATGTGATATAATGAAGTACCTAAACAAAAACCATTGATATCACAATCAGTAAATTATATATATATATATATATATATATATATATATATATACATATACATACAGAATTTGCTAAAAGTATTTTAATTTGCTATTCTATGAAATTTTAGTTAAATCACCCATTAAAGTACAGACAGATGGAGCCATTTAAGAATTGGAAAGCGTGCAACATATACATACCTATTTCAATATCTGTACTTGGAAAATATGTTCAGAACGTTGTTGATATTCTCTCTTCATGTCTGACCAATATTTTAAATCTATTTTTCTTTACGGTGACTGTTGGGAATGATAGATATTATGGTAGAATCAGAGTTTTCACTTATTTATTTAATTTCTCTTTTCTCGAGTTTCGCATAAGATTTTTAAAGATTCTAATAGATTTGTAATTATTTATGAAACTTCATCTCTGTGTAGCAGGTCGTATGAGTTCAGATAGTT
Source organism: Macrobrachium rosenbergii (assembly GCF_040412425.1). Lineage (NCBI taxonomy): Eukaryota > Metazoa > Arthropoda > Malacostraca > Decapoda > Palaemonidae > Macrobrachium > Macrobrachium rosenbergii. The sequence continues at coordinate 23,852,085 of NC_089759.1, forward strand.
TTTTAACTTCACGGTTTCTACCGTCAGTTTTTCGTAACAGACAAACAAAAATGAGTAGGAACCTGACAGGTGTACGTAATAAATAACAGAGCCGACGAAATTCTCATGATATGTGGACTACTGGAAAGTTTTTCATTAAAACCCCGGATAGTTGTGATTTTGCCTTTAGCTGACAGACGTTAACCTTTCGGGTTTCGTGGCTGGGGAAGGTGTTACCTCTCCGTTAAGAGGTGAGTTTGCTTGCTCCACTTTTACTCCGCTCTTACCCTCCCTCAGGAAGATCGGTGTTTTTCTGTTGGAAGCAATTCATGTCGTATATTTGGCAGTGGTTTACACCACAAAGACCACAAGGCCCTCCGCCCCTCTGGTAATAGTGATGATAATCCTGCTTTATGACATGCAGTGTGTGCCCCCTCCGTGTTTTGTGCTTAGTGATATTTCTCTTTTGATCGGTTTGTGTGAATTCAGATTTCATGCCAGGACACTGATTTCATGTTTGATTTCAAAACTGACTTGCTGTGTTTTATTATAGTATGCAAGACAAAAATCAAAGGAAAAGATGAAGATGACGAGTTGAAGCCATCAACTAAAATTTTTACACTTTTCCATAAAAAAAAGTTCTGATATACAGTTTAATGTTTTTTATGCCAACGTTATGAAAAAGATGAAGAATGTTCATGTGGGTATTCATGCTCGGATGCACATTTTGGTCTCAATTTAAGGGTGAATAGTTGAGATATGGCGCAATATATTTAAAGAATGACCAGTCGAAGTTGGATGGTAAAAGTTTATTTACTCTGCCGTAAAATATATTATCTAATAGATAAGTAATAGTAATATTTTCCTTGCTCAGTAGAAAACTACAATGAGTTGCCTCTCCAATTCTATTTGTGCTAGTCGTTGGGCATTGATCATATATATATATATATATATATATATATATATATATATATATATATATATATGGTGTGTGTGCAGCGCGCCCGCTTGCCCGCTCGTATGTGTATGTGTGTGTATTAAAAAATTCATGTTCATTTACAATCTCGGTAGTCGTTTTGATTTAAAGCATGAGTTCAAAGCAAGGGGTCATTTTTACTTGTGTCTAATTTTTACTTTCGTGCATTATCACTGATGAAATACTGAACTTGTAATGTACATTATATTATGTCCTTGACATATCAGGTACAATACAGTGATAATTTTAAATGGCACAGATTATAGTAATAATAGTAATATTATATAACTGCTGAAACATTGTGGATAGCCTTGCAACTCTGTATCTTCTTGATTTTTACTGCAAATGTAAATGAAAATTCAGTCCATTTATTTCCATTTTAAAATATTACTACAAATTAACTACCGTCAGATGGAAGTCTGCCTAAGCTGCATTAGATCTCTGCGTTATGTGCCGTGACCACAAATTTTAAAGAAACCCGTATGGGGATTTTCGCTGAACAGGTTTGCGTAATGAATATAAGCTCTAATAGTGTACCCATATCGTGTCCAGGGAGTCAGTTTCCAAAACTGAAGCTTGGACCAAAGTGTTCTCATTTTCCATATATAGTGGCTAGTGTTGAGAGAGACTACCCTTAGGCTGGAAGAAGGCAAGTCTAAGCCTATAACAGGTTTAATATTCAGCAACTCTTTGTTATGAAGAAAAATATGAGCGTACACGTTCCATTGTATGTATGTATATATATATATATATATATATATATATATATATACACTGGCTAAGGTAATTGTTATTGCACGTTAATTTTTCAGTTACATAGATAACATCCGTCTTGCTTTCTATTATAGGGCAGATGGATTGCAAATAAGTATATACTCTTGTTGACCTTTTCCGGACCTGAATTTCCTCATTACCTTCGAGAATCCATACCAGACATCAAAAGGTTTCACGGGTCCGTATTTTTGCTTTTTCTGTTCTCGAGGAAAGTGTGTCAGTTGTCTTTACAAATATTGAGCGATGTATTGCATGTACTTAATATCTTTGTACTATTTGATTTCTGTTTTGTTTTGCTCCTGTTTTGGATTTGCCGTTAACTCCCCCAAACCTTTCACCATTAGTTGGCTATTTCTCCATGTCTGCTCTTCACTTTATTGCTACTCCATCGCCAACTACTAACGCCACTATAGTCCTCTGTACCCATCCCCCCTCCTCTCCGTAAGGGCTTAAGGCATTTCCCACCCCTGCTCCGCGGAGTAGGCGTCCCAACAACAAACAAATAATAAGTATCCACAAACAATCGCAGCTGCAAGTCGCCGCCACCACCGCCGCTGCATCTTATCTTGCCATGCAGGTCTTTTGCATCCCCCCTGTCCTCCCCCCTTCCCCACGAGACACCCCTCCTAGGATCCCCATCCCCCACCTCCCATCGGTCGGTCTGCCATATATAGCAAAGCTTATGTCTGCCATATTCACCTTTGTTGACTGTGGCAAATATGATGGGCGTCTCAGATTGCTACGATCGGGGTCCTTAGAGCTGACTTAGATCGTGATCGTTTATTATTTCATTCGTCCGTATTCACTTGATCGCAGGGTTGTTCAAGATTGCCGAAGGCGTAGTTTTTCCTCTATCCTCATATATATATATATATATATATATATATATATATATATATATATATATATATATATATTATATATATATACATATATATATACATATATATATATATATATATATATATATGTATATATATATATATGTATATATATATGTATATATATATATATAGATTATATATATATATATGTGTGTGTGTGCGTTAATACAAACACATACACACAATATATATATACATATATATTGTGTGTATGTGTTTGTATTAACGCTGCTACTACTCAGTTTGGTGACGGTGGAGAAAGTTATGACGTCCTTGAATTTTTTATTTTTTTTATTTTATGCTTTCGTCTAGCGGTATCATGTATTTTGTATTTTTTTTTAACAGTAATTTTCTTTTCACTACACTAGGAACCTTTTTTTTCGCAAAGAGAGCTAAATTACAGTCTATTTTTGTCTGTTTAATCGGAAACTATTAAAATTGGAAGTATAGGTAGTATGAAATTGCTGATTTCCTCTTACCACTTTATGGCTAATGCTTTCAGTATTTTCATAGAGAATGGTGTGCGGAATATAATCTTTTTTACATATTTTCATGACTTACTTTAGATGTTAGGTAAACTTTGTGTGTTTGTTTGTGTGTGCATGTATTTTGTATTTTGTTATCGTCACTTTGATTGCAAATGTTCCATTGCAACTTTGGTTCAATGGTAGGAAACTTGTCAATGTTTTCTCCCTGTCTGGGCCATAGTTATTTTGCAGTATATTTTGGAAAATTAGACTTATTTTTTAGATTTTTCACTAATAACGACTTACTGAACTATTCTTCTCACGATCAATTCACGACTGTTCCAGTTTTGTGTTGCCTTGTGAAATCTTCAGCTATTAACAGGAGTTTTGAAGTTACCATTTCGAAAACCTGTGATCCATTTTGTTTCCTCTTTTAAACGATTTTCAAACATTTCTCTCGCTACGGTTCGAGCGATGTATTCTTTTTTTTTTTTAAGTAACATTTTATTCTATAAGTTTTGACCTGTTCGATATTATGAAACAGATGAGTGAGGTATTATGATTCAGTATTATCTCTTATACAAGTACATATTGTATTCGTAGTAGTCATAATAGCCGCTAAACTCGACGATTTCTTCACTTATTTGGATGCTTTGCCTCTACGAAGCCTTGAATCATAGATTGAGAGCAAAGAGAGAAACACATTTATTTATTCTTCATTTCAGGTTCAAGGCTTTTTTGTGACAAACGTATCCAAAAAAAACTGCAAAGAACTTGAGGTGGTGAGAGGTCATTCTCACTATTGCAAATACCGCATGTATGTGTGTGTATATATGTATATATATATATATATATATATATATATATATATATATATGTATATAATATGCACATATATATATACAAACATACATATACATATATATATATATATATATATATATATATATATATATATATATATGTTTATATATAAACGTAATGTGTGTGTGTGTCTGTGTGTGTGTGTGTGTGACGTGCATTCATGCACTATATATGCGGACAGCGCTTTGACATTTAACTATTCTGTTCCCAATCGGTGTGGAGAAAACAGGCAGACAGGTAGTGATGGGGGGTTTTCCTGCTCCCCCCCCCTTCTCTCTCTCTCTCTCTCTCTCTCTCTCTCTCTCTCTCTCTCTCTCTCTCTCTCTCTCTCTCGTCTGTCTTTAGTGGGAGAATCAGCAGCGAAAGAAGTCTTGACCGTTCGTAAAAAATGGCTGATTGACATTTTGCGTGTGAGAACCAACACTAAATGATATACCGCCGAATTCGTCCATAACCAGTGTCAATGCAGTTGGAGGGCCACAAGCGCCCTCCTTCGGGAAGTTCCAATTTACTGTCATGAACCAAGGGGAAATGAACCTTAGGAGCACGCGCGCCTCGTTTTTGTTTTGTCTCCAGTTGCATATGATACTCAAGTTAGGGTATTTTGTAGATAGAAGAGGGGATTTTGTGCGTTCAAGTTCAGAGAATTATACGATCGGAGTCCTGTGTTGCCTTGACGCCGTGCCTGGATCTTGCTGCTTTTTGCTTGCCTGCTTGACTCGTGCAATGGGACTTTTTCCCCCCCTGAAAAGATAACTGCTCGTTATTCTGAGGTCTTGAATTTTACAAAAAAATCTTTGCCTCTTCATTTTTTTATTTATTTACTTTCCTGGAAGAGATATAAATTTTACAGATATTTTCATGTTCCTATGCGTGTATAAGTGATCATTGCTCTCTCTCTCTCTCTCTCTCTCTCTCTCTCTCTCTATATATATATATATATATATATATATATATATATATATATATATATATATATATATATATATATATATATATATATATAATATTATGGGCATTGACACAGATTTATCCATTGAAATGAGACTAATTGACTTAATTATCAGTGGTTATATTTCAAGGATTCTGCATTCCTTTCAGCTAATGATTGTTTTTAATGTTCTGCCTATCATTTACAGTTGTTGCGCCATCGTTGTTTCTTTAACCCTGGCCTGTTTCTCTTTTGCGTGGGATCTTTTGATGTAATGGTTTTATGGGTATCGTCCTGCGTAAGTGTGGTATTGAATCAGGTTTATAAACGTCTTATGGCCAAGAGATAAGATTTTCTTACTTTTTTTTTTTTTACTGGCACGGATTCATAGTCTGCTGCTGAGGTTACGTTATTCATATATATTGATTCTGTTGTTAGCATTGTTGCCTAATGTATCTCTGTGTATAACAGTGATTAATAGAGAAAACTTACTTTTCTGTTGAGAGTGCGGTGGACCTCGACAGCTATTTCAGTTTTCTCTCGACTCATGCAACGAAAATTGAAGTTGAAAACTCAGACATCAGTTGGTTGTAGAGCACAAAGTTTCAGTTGTACACACACACACACATACACACACACACGCACACACACACACACACATACATATAAGCAATGCGCTGAAACACTTGTGTTTTTGTTTGTATAATGAAGGCCTGTGGCGGTAACGTCCAGCAGATTAACCCAGCTGTTGTGGCTAAAGTTGACAGATGTTCCTTGCGTACCCAACGCATGCTGTATATAAAAAATATATATCTCAGCCATAAATATTATTATAATCTTAGAATACAATTTAAACTGTTGAGAGAGAGAGAGAGAGAGAGAGAGAGAGAGAGAGAGAGAGGTATTCAAAAACACTTTCATGCCGGCGCAATGCATAGAAATATCCTTCTAAAAACTATAACATCTTTTTTTTATTTGTTTATATTTGTATTCGGTTCTACTGCGTTCAATGTCATTGTTTCTAATCCATATGAGTATCAAGAAATATTTGAAATATTACACGTCTATGTAATATTTGAAATATTACACGTATATGTAATAATAAAGCAGTAAATAGTGAAATGAAAATATTTTAGATGACAGCCTAAGTGTTTTCTTCGAGGATTTAACTTTGAAAAGGCTGCTCTCCTGTCATCGTCACTGTCAAGTGTGCAGGCAACTGGGCGCCGTCAGCAGGGGACATGTTGACAATACCCGCAAGGTGCGATCCAGCCGAGAGGAGGATGACCCTTACGGCTGCATTTCCTTTGCTTAGGCTTCCTACAAGGTGGGCATGATTTCTGTACCGTTACCATGGGCACGTCTCTACCTCTTTCCTTTTGTCATTTATTGGCTTTAGTACTTTGTAACTTGATACTTTAAAAGTGAATTTCTAGTTTTCGTTCTTAGTGGTTAGTATAGTTGATATGAATTGGTTAAATTTTTGAAAAGTTATGTCGATTTGTTTGACAGAAAATTAAAAGTTAAATAAAAAATTTGCCAGCTTATGAACATTCGATAAATGAAGACAGCGCTCGTAAACCTAATTCAGAACATTCACGTGGTTTTATATTACTTAAATGTCTTTACATTTAAAACGAATGTGTCTGCGGTGGATAAATCCCTTCTTGCAGTTTCATCCGAACACGTTTCTGTGTGTCGTCTTTCTCGCTTGCGTGAACGTGTTCATAAGCCACGAATCTCGACCATTTAAATCTTCTCGCCTTTTGAAAGATCATATTCCTGTTTGCGAGCTCTTAGAAGCTGTCAGCATCTGCAGGACATGAATTTGGTGCCACTGCTGGGGATTATCTCTGAAAAAGATGACGCACAGAAATCCCTGCTCATTTCCCAGAAGCGTCTGGCTTCTCAGGATATTCTAGAAGTTTTCTTTGTATTGTTATAAGATATTTAGGTTTTATTCTCGCCATTCCTATTTTTTTAGGAAGACGTTGGCGTGTATGTATTTGAATTTTATTTTTCTTTTGTAAATTCTTCCACTGTTCAAATTCGTTAATGTTTTAAATTTTTCTTTTTATGAACAAGGAGGTTCTAATGAACATTTATTCATGGAGAGTAGCGCAGTATGCATCATATTTCATGCTTACCTAATATCGTACAAGATGATGTATGTAGGACTTGTGGGGAGAAAAAGAAACTGTGATGCATTTATTTTATTTTTGTAGTATGAATAAAAAGTTAATAGAATGATTTTTGTAGTATGAATAAAAAGTTAATAGAATGGTTTTAAAAAGTGTTTAAAACTTTGTGTAAAGTCAGAACTAAGAATTTTCTTCAAGTACTAAAATTTGGTTTTGAAACAAATAGTTTGAAAGATAGGAACACTGCAAATGTATTATTAGCAGATTTTATATCTGGTATTTGGTATAGTTATAAATCTGGGTTGTTGTTAGATGATCCATATTTAATTGTTTTAATAAGAGAAAGTATATACAGTAATAGGTATGTATTGCGTAAATCATTTAAAAAGCTCTTATTCTCATTTTACACATAGTTACCTGGAATTTTAATATATACAGATATACATGAGTATGTATACTATACAGTACATCGGTATATGTATATGTATGTACATAGTAAATTTAAGTATATTTATGTATATAAAATATTATGACATATTTGTTGATTTTATACATAAATTGCATATATTGCATATGTATTGAATAGTAAAATGAACTTTAAAATGTCTTTTTCTAAATAAAAGATAAAAAAAAAAAAAATTCATGTCCGGCGACATGTGGCAGAGGTTCAGAGAGGGCTCTTCCGTTGGTGGAGGAAGATAAAAAATGTGCGAAGAGGAGAAAGGTTATACCTTAAAGTTGCGTGCGCACCATGAGCTTGGTGGAGCCAAAGTTAACAGGTCATGGAAACGCATCTGAGAATGTATCATTGGGCATGCCTTGTCGAGGTGGTTTTACTGGCAGCGAATTTATGAAAATGTTAAGTTTCTTTTCAGGTTGTACTGGAAGACCTGTCATTGAAGAGAAGACCGTTCCCCAGGCAAATTTGTCGGATGTGATTTACAGTTTCTTGTCTCCGGGATTTTAATCTCCATGTCAGAGCTGCGAGGAATTACTGTCTTAGTCCAGAAAATATTGAAAGGCAACATTGGAATAGAAAGCTGACTTTCGATAATGGAAGCTGAAACCCCTGCCTAAGGTTAGACTGAATCCATCACATATCACTGAGAGATTATTTAATGGTATTACATTTATTCGAGTGCTCGTAAAAACTAAGGCCACTATTATGTATAATATAAAAAAAATTCTTTTTTTTGTGTATGGGTGTATTTAGGGCACTGTGTTTTAACAACATTCAAAAGATGATGGGTAATTTGATGAATTATCTTTTGAAATAAACACAAACATAAACTATGCTCATGGATGGTGCAGGTATCTTAATAGATTTAATGGTTTTGATTAGTCTATGCCTTTATATCTCTCGGTTAAGTTTTGGAGGTAAATCTATTGAGGTTATTCGACAAATTAGTATTTTAGAATGTTCCACAGTTTCATGAGTCCTGAATTATGGGGTCTTTCAATCAGATTTCGTCCAGTTGTAAGATAAGGAGAAACTTGTTATGGAAATCTCAATCTCTATATGGTTAACAGTATACGGTAACATTTAATTTTTTTACTTGTTTATAAATCTACAGAAGAGTCATAATCACCATGTAACTAAAAGTAAATAGAATTTGATACACGCTACTCTTAATGCAGGCCATTACTCGCTCTATAGTAAAATTCTTTGTGTATAGGACACTTCTTCAATTTTTTTTTAATAATCAAATACACGTTTACAGAAGTAATTAGTGGTTGCAAATTCCAAAATACTTAGCGCGCTTTGTACGCAAATGGCGGTACAAAGCGTAGAAGTTTAATAGCGTGAAGGAAAATATGACATATTTGTGTGCAGGGCAGAGGTTTTTTTCTCTGTATACGAAAGCTTCTGCATTTAAACATGTTTTGCGGATAATATGAGACTTTTACCCTTATATTCACTTTGTGAACTCCTTGCGATTTTCTCGCCTCCGCTTTTTTTTTTGTGTGAATTGTAGCTTTTTTTTTTTGTGGTGCATTAGTCTCCCAAAAATTCAATCTTGGATTATTATGCGATACTCCAGCTCTTCATCGCAAAATTCAGTACATATCATCTTTGTGAAAGTAGAGAAACTTAATAATATCCACGCCTTGGTTTTCATAATGTCAGATAAAAAATTAATTAAGTTAGTTTTGTCTTCATATATGCATCCAATCAGTTGTGAAACTCGACACAACGAAGCGGATCCTGTCGAATAATTACGTGGACTAATCGTGAGGTCTCGAGTGTAATACTAACCGAAAAGGGAAGCCACTGGAAATCAATTACAGGGACTGGAAGGTCATTCTGGGAGGATTGATTAACGGGTAACATGATCCGCCTCATTAAAGCCTTCGGCTGATTATAATTAAGAAGAATGGAGGTTTTCACTTCGGGTAGGGTTGATAAAACCAACCCCCACACGACGACCTCTTAGTGGCTTTTCAAGTACGTATGCACTTGTTTAGGAACTGGAGTAGGTATTTTCCTGGTTACTAGTGTGACTGGTTGCATTCTGATCTGCTGAATATTCGTGACAGTGTTGGAAGAGCTAGGCTCAGTATCTGGAATTTAAGTCATAGGAATGAATAATTTGATATTATTGTTGAAAGAAAGTAGTTTATTTTTAGTAATGTCAGGCCAGCAAGTAAGCAAACACTTCATTTTTTTTTTTTTGCAGATTATGTGAGCATCCCCTCGGAATGCAGGATTTTTCATGCTTTCACATGCGTCATGCACACTCAGGCGCTGGCCAGGCGCTGTCTTCATCTCTTGTAGCCGTTCTTACGTTTTCCCGCCCTCTGCATCCACTCCCTCTCCCCGCAGACATCAAGGCATGCAACCTCCTCCTCCTCCTCCTCCTCCTCTCTCACTCGACTTTTTTTCTCCCTCTCTCTCTCCCTCCCTCCTTCCCTCTCTCCCTTAAAGCCTACCCACAGAACATCTCCTTCTCTTCTTCCTCCGCCTCCTCTTTCTCCTTCCCTTGACGTTCCTTTAACTTACTCTTGAATTTCCTCCTCCTCCTCCTCCTCCTCATCCTCATCCTCCTCCTCCTCCCCCTTACTATTCCCCATATCACCACCCCGATTCCATTTCTTTAGCTTCACCTTTGCCTCCAGCTCGTCTTCTCAGTTCCCTCCTCCTCCTCCTCCTCCTCCTCCTCCTCCTCCTCCTCAAACCCATCAGCTCACACTCTCATTTGCCTCCACCTCCCAACTCCTCCACGTTAATACTCTGCATCTCTCTCTCTCTCTCTCTCTCTCTCTCTCTCTCTCTCTCTCTCTCTCTCTCTCTCTCTCTCAGTGAACACCTTTACCTTCCGATGTCCTCCTGCCTCCGCAGGACATCCGCAGTTCCTCCCCGTCAGGATATCCCCGTGATCAGCAATGCGGGCTAACCTCAATAAATCCGTAATTCGACCCGAAGGTGGAATTCTGTCCCCCCGAAGATATCCATCCCCTCTGCATCAAGTATGTGAGTGAGTGAGTGAGAGCGAGTGAGTGAGTGAGTGAGAGTCCTTTTCGCCTCCTTTAGATGCTCCTCAACCACTGAGTTTCACTGAACCCCTTCAAGGAACCAAGTTTCACGTGTCTTCCCCAAGGCCCTTAACTCCTCTCCCCACAAGCTTTCTCTACTCCATATCTTCCCATGCTTGTCCTCCTAAGGGAGGCTGGGCAGGAGGATGGAGAGAGAGAGAGAGAGAGAGAGAGAGAGAGAGAGAGAGAGAGAGATGCGGACTCCGCCGAGGGAATTTGTGGATTGGGGATGGGGGCGGAGGTGGTGGAGTCGAGTGTTGGTGAGTGAGTGGTGGTGGTGGTGGAGGGGTTAACCGATGGACGTCTGAAAGGCAACACTTGCTAAACTCATTGTCCCAACTCCTAATGCACCCACATGATATTCACATTAGGTTTGACCCATGTGCTCACTACTACAGTACCCTGTTGACGCCCTCACGCATTTCATGTCTATTAGTCACTCATTTGGAGGGTCTCTCTCTCTCTCTCTCTCTCTCTCTCTCTCTCTCTCTCTCTCTCTCTCTCTCTCTCTCTCGCGAATAATAGGCCGTCGCGTCGCCTTCCTCAAGAAATCAAGACAAAGCACTATTTTACCGAAATGCTGCAGATTTTATGCTAAATGTGCAAACTTTAGTTTTGCAGTTTGACCTAAGAGGTTTTCTCTCTCTCTCTCTCTCTCTCTCTCTCTCTCTCTCTCTCTCTCTCTCTCTCTCTCTCTCTCTCTCTCTGTGTATATAGCTACTTTTATCCAAGGTATTTGCATGTAAGATGGTTGACACAAGGTGGTTAAGACCTAAGATTTTTCCCTCAAAATGAGTTAGTTTTATTTTATTTTGCAAAGTATAAGAAGGAGAGATTTTCTGATAATGATTCAAGAGGAAAAAAATTGGATATAAGATAATTAGTACAAATGTGTGCATCTCGGATTAATGAGGAAAGCAAAAGTATAAGAAGAGTCATTTATTTCAATGAAAGCACTCATTATAAAGCCATGAGTTGTGAGTGCTCCGTATGGAGTTGGCTGATTTATAACTGTTGTGGGTACGATTACTGCCACCTTTTTGTTCCTTTGCAGCGATACCTTTTTAGCACTTGAGATCTGATAATGGCCAATCCAAACTGTGTCATCTTGACATTGTGCATTATACGCTATTCTCTCTCTCTCTCTCTCTCTCTCTCTCTCTCTCTCTCTCTCTCTCTCTCTCTCTCTCAGGGAATCTAGACCCCATTGCATGGGGGTGAAACCATCCTTAAAATATTCTGTACCTCTGTCCTCGGTAGACGATACAGCTCTAGGTTGCTAGGACAGTCATTATGACCAATGTCGCAAAGAAAAGAGCAAAACAAATCAGACAGTCGTGCGTGTTTAAAATTGTCCTTGTATGACGTCACGCGCGAACGTCCGCCTCTTCAGGTTGCGGGATGAAGAAGATCGCATCCAGAAACAAACAATAGCTGGCGGGAAACGGCGTTCCCTAACTCTTGGGGATTTCTTCTTCCATTTTTGCATGTACTGTAAACATTGCTGAGATTATGTAAGATTTTGAATTTTATGAGGCAATTACCAGGCATTTAGTATGCTGGTAACAAGACAACTTGCAGTTCTAGTCAATAAGTGAATAAATTGCAAGTCACTAGGTCTCGCAAATTCAAAATAACTGATCTCGTCGCGGCGTCAGACACCGGCGACGTTCAAAGAGAAACTTAACTATTTGTGTTAGGCGAGGCTGACGCTGTGGTCACATCGGGTGATTTTACATACCTGAATCTCGTTGGTTTCTTTGCCGGGATCGGTAATTGGGTGCTACCTGTAGAGCAGGGGCTCTTTCCGATGTGATCGGATTACTGCTTCGTTTACATGCAAGTGTATATAACGTATCTATGTAATGAGATTTTTTACATTAGACAAGCTATGTATATATAAATAACGTATGTATATATATATATATATATATATATATATATATATATATATATATATATATGTGTGTGTGTGTGTGTGTGTATAATCATAGACTGAACAATTGACGTTGCTGCTGTAGAGTTAATCAAGGAATGTGGCAAATAGGTAATGGGAGGAGGGGTTGAATGAGAAACGTTTGAGTTGGGAATGGTTGGGGGAGGGGGAGTGGTGGAGGGCAAAAGAAGGCAGTCTCCGCTTAAACTCCGCCACCTGCTGGATCTCCACGCAACAAAAACCACGGCAGGGGCCAACCTCCGAAACATGCTATGTAACCCACGCTCACCCCGACGCCAGCCAAGATACCGACAAGGCACGCTACAGTCGCTACTGCCAATGGAGTTGCTGCTGATTCTGCTCCCTTTCCTCACCCCCGCTACCCTCCCCTCCCCCTTCTTCCCTCCCGCCACCCATCCTCCTCCCATCTCTGTACATTTCCTCCACTCCCATAGTCGCTCCCTACTTCCATTGCCCGGTCCTCTTAACTCTTCACCGCCACAATAAGCCAAACATACAAGATCTCCCTTCCACCCCTTCCTATGCTGCTACTCGACTGCTGCAAGCCCACACACACAGTCACACATTCTTCTCCTCATGTTTATAGTCTATTCATCTCTTCACATCTGAATGTTTATCATATTTGGTGTTGTTAATATGACTGTATTTGTAAGAAAGTCCCCTATTATTGTTATTGTTATTGTCATAATTATTATTGTTATTTTACCTTTCCAAGAAGAGTTATTCTCAGTCCTCTATCGCCCTCCTAAATATATTTTAGTCAGTGCTATTCCTTGCTCTGCTGTCATAATAAATACTTCGGCTTGCCGAATTGCACATACTTAATACCCAGCCTTGCTATGTCAGCGCTCCGCCCACCAGTCACAAGTTCCTCACCTTGCACGCCTGTAGACTAAGAAGCACTTTCGCCTTGATAAATGGCCGAACAGACCTTCTATTGGGATGAAGTATTGTTCCTGTTTTGCAAGAGCTAAAGCTAATGGGACGGACAGCCTTATGTCCTTTATATAGCCAGCTTCCGTAGAAAGCAAGGCAGATGAATAAAGGTTGTAAGATTGAGGAAGAATAGAAGTAGGAAAAGAATTCCACAGCTTTTATCATCTCTTTTTCTTTTTCTCTTTTGCGTGCGTGTAAGGCATCTTTTTGTTCACGACGCCTTGCAGTTGTTAAAGAATTGAATAATTCTAAGCCTAGTTATACGATTAATGTGAAAACTTCTACCTTTAATAGGGAAGATGTGAATATCTAATGCACACCTGGCATCACGGACTTCCTGGAAATAGTTATGCAACCCCAGGGTTTGCCTGATGAGCCCCTTGGCTTCTACGACATTTGAGTCACCCCCGTTCACAAGAAACGATCGCGTCGACCCGTCTAGGAAAAGTTTGACCGCCCAACGACGTCATCGCAGCAGACATTGCGCCGCATCAGAAGTGGGGATTTTCCTTATAACAGGGAAATTCCTAGTTACCAAATACAGGAGGATGCTAAAGTAACTTCAGTTTTGTTTGATTTTCCTGGATGGAGGTAATGAATTCTTCGCTCTGTAAATTAATAGATCAGTGAAGCCTAGAGGTAGAGTGCTTTGTTTCTCCTGTTTGTTTGCAAACTCTTTCATCTGCGCTCCCGGTTTTACGTAAGAAAATCCTCCTCGACCTTCCTGGGATGGATACCCACCCTTCGGAGCCCTGCTAAGGGGATGGGGATTGATGAGTGGGGAATTACATTCGCAGCAGGTACTCGTACGTCAGCATCACGACGATGCGCTACTGTAATTCAGATGCTGGGTTATCTGGATCACTGAGTATAATCCGAGCGCTTGGCTGCATAGCCAGTGTCATTGAGAACAGGGCCCAATGAAGAGTCCGTTGATGAATACCGCCTTCACCTGCGTTAGGGTTTTCATTGCAGGGTTTTTCGAAGGAGGGTGCCTAGGCTCCTTTAATGCCAACGATCACCTATTAAAAGTTGAAAGGAAAAAATGATTGCAGTAGCAATTTGTTATTTCCGCTTCATCAGTAAACCTCTGTGCACGCAGTTCTGTGACTCTTTCACTAGTCTTATGTAACTTCAGAACCGTAGAATGTGATCGCAGGAGTGTGCTTACGTTGATGGAATCATGCCACGCTTGACCACAAGTAATTTATAACTGTCAGTAAAAGCAAACCTGCCACTCGTGACTGAACAATGGGCCTTTTTAAAGCGCCTTGTGGTTACTGCTATGATCTCTATTACATAATAGACACCCTCCAGTTGGCGCTACCAAGAAAAACTAGGAATTATCACACGAATACAGGCTCACCCAGAGAGAGAGAGAGAGAATAATATAGGGAGGTGAGTTATGTCGAGAAAAATATATTTGAATGCCCAATCATTATTGTATCATGATTTCTTGTCGAGATATGCAAATTCTTGATTACAGTTTCAATTAAAATTAAATTTCTTCACCCTGCAACCAAGCAAAGAGGATTAATTCCTGAGTGGACCTCGCCTTGCTGAAGAAAGTTCAATGTCCCTGGTATTTCCGTTGTTGAATGTTGCTTTCGATTTGATTTCTCTCTCTCTCTCTCTCTCTCTCTCTCTCTCTCTCTCTCTCTCTCTCTCTCTCTCTCTCTCTCTCTCTCGTCAGATATTTAGCATACTTGAAATATTGCTCTGTCCGAGTGCCAGCAGCATCCAAGGAATTTTTCTTGAAATCAAGTGAGTTGGTCGATTCCCTTTTCCCACAATGGTAATTGCGACTTAGAAAATATCTGGAGACTTCTTGCTTGACCATCTCACATAAATTTTATTCATGGCGTTTATTCCTATGGAGTGTCCCACTCGTATTGTATCAGTCCTTAAGTTTTATTTTGTAAAAAAAACGAATATTTTTATCTTTTTTTTTATTGCGGATCATTTTCCTTATCCATAAGTTTTATATCGGCACTGAACTCCTCTTTTGTAAAACGATGGAACTGCTTTTCTGACATCTCCCATCATTTAAGATGTTGCACAGCGATGAGATGAACTGATTTCTCTTCTTTATATAAATTTCTTAAGTTTGATTTCTTTATTTCAGAGTCTCTCTCTCTCTCTCTCTCTCTCTCTCTCTCTCTCTCTCTCTCTCTCTCTCTCTCTCTCTCTCTCTCTCTCTCTCTCTCTCCTGTTACTACTATTATTTTATAGTTTAGAAAATAGTCATAATTAGCAATTGTTACTTGCAGTTTGTGATTTTTAGTCCTTTTGATACAGATTGATTCGTTACCCGTCTGAAATTCTACTGGCTAGAAATTTATACCTTTCTTTCTTGGTTAAATTATCATGTTATTTGACGTTCTTGTGGATTACCGAAATGATTTAGACAGAGCACTCGTTTGCTTATTCTTCTCTCTCAATGTGTGTATTTAAACTCCCTATTAAAATCTGCCTGAAATCTATTCACTTGACCGCGCCAGTGATCAGCGGCTTTGAGCAATTATGGTGTCTGTCCGTAGTCCCCAAGATTTCTTCTTCAACTTTCGTTTCAGAGATGCTGCTCTGCCACATGTTGCGTTCTTAAATTCTCATGTTTTATTGGTCGCAATCTGTGTAATGTAATGTCCTCAGTTAAGTATCAAAGTTTTGGAAACCAGTAAAACTAATCACTAATTTGTAAATAAAAATGGCAATGCACGAGTGTTGCAATTCATGGTAGTTTTTGTTAGGCGTTAGATGGTGATTTCTCTCTCTCTCTCTCTCTCTCTCTCTCTCTCTCTCTCTCTCTCTCTCTCTCCTCCTCCTCCTCCTCCTCCTCCTCCTCCTCCTCCTCCTCCTCCTCCTCCTCTTCTTCTTCTTCATCATCTTCTTCTTCTTCTTCCAGACGATGCAAAAGGGATAATGATGATTTCCTGGAAATGTAATCACTCAATCCAGTGTTTGTTGTAGTTAAATGACTCCGCCGCCGTGGGGCCGAACCTCGAGAGAAGCGCCGTGGAGGAAGAAAAGTATGCGAGCGATGCATTCCGGTTTTATCAGAGTTGGCGGGTCATAGGCTGTTTAAGAAACCCGACAGCCAGGTAACACGTCAGGCGATGTGGTTGTCCCAAAGGGCAAATTAAGCGCACATATCCCCCTTGGACTTGCTTCTCCCTTCTTTTTTTGTTTTTTTTTAGTTATGGTAATTACCTTTTCTGAATCCTAGTAAAGCCCTCGCTAAGCGAAATATGAAAGCGTTTGAAGACATTAACTCGAGAGAGACATCCTCATGATACAGAAGGACAATTCTTCATGTGTCCTTGCCGAGCGATTCTGGAAGAGAGAGAGGGAGAGAGATGAAGATGCTGGGAATGAATGCACGGGCCCTGGGATGAGGAGGTGGGGTGTGGATCAAGGGAGGAAAGTGGTGAGGAAGAAAGGGGGGGCGGGGAGGAGTTGTTGAGGAACCAACCGACAGGCGAACGAACGCCCTCATCACAGTTCCGGTGATAGCCTCGCTTGAGGTCACACACATCCTCATGATCAATACATGTCTCGGGATTTGATGCCCTTGCTGCGTGCCACGGGACATCTTCACCGTCCGGGTGATGCCCGGTGTCCCCGGTCGGGTGAAAAACATTGCGGTCGCTCATCAGAATGGTCATCATGACTCCATGTGTGTGTCCTGCGCATTGTAACGGGGTTACTCGAGGTCCTGTAGAAGACTTGGGTCAAGCTTCTTGGGGTGAGTTCTTGGCGAAATCAAACATTAGGTACGCGTGTTGAAGTGGAATAAAAGTTGAGATGCTTTTATAAATTATATAAGGAATGACTTTCAAGTGGTAAGCGTTAGTTTTAAACATCTTTGTTGAGACCAATCACGAACATTGATTGACATCTCTCTCTCTCTCTCTCTCTCTCTCTCTCTCTCTCTCTCTCTCTCTCTCTCTCTCTCTCTCTCTCTCTCTCTCCTGGGGGTGGGGTGGGGTTCTGTCTCCGAGGGGTATGAGCAGCGGCATTGCTTCAGTAGTATAGGGGACATAAAATAACAGAAAACCCATTCCAGATTGGGGTGTTTATATGTCGAGAAGGAATCCTTAAATGTCGAAGAGGAATCCAACCGGTTATGCCATAAGATTTATATCATTAATTGGGATTCAGAGAGCCTTTTGTGAGAGAGAGAGAGAAGAAAAAGAAGATGATGATGATTTTCTATTGCTTGAGTTTTTATATATTTTGAATCACTTCATTGCAAAATGGAAATTATGAGACACGTACACACACGGCCACACTATATATATATATATATATATATATATATATATATATATATATATATATATATATATATATACATACATACATATACATATACATATATATATATATATATATATATATATATATATATATACATACATACATATACATATACATATATATACATATATATATTATGTATGTATATATGTATGTATGTGAACTCTCTTATTGCACATGTCGCAATTTACTTTATTAAAACCCTATATGTTGAATTATTATCTTTCTGTTCGCTATTACGCAATTTCTCTATGCAGTGGCAAGTAGCAGACGTTTTTTCTAGTATTGCAAGTTATTGAGGGAAAAATTTTCTAAGGAGGGAACTCTCATAGATCTCAGCTCTGTCGTCGCCATATACCATTAGGAAAGTGCGTTAATACGTCTCCCGACAAAATATGATAGTGATCCAACTAGCGTAACAAGCATATGAGGAAGAAACAGTATTGAATGATTGATCGATTGATCCAGCTAACATATGACGAAAACCAGGATAGACGGGAAGATAATCACTACATTTAATACCTCTCTCTCTCTCTCTCTCTCTCTCTCTCTCTCTCTCTCTCTCTCCTCTCTCTCTCTCTCTCTCTCTCACAGCGTTAGTGACACGTGCAGCCACAAGAGGTAAAGGTTACTTTTTTTTCCTCAGCTATTTAGCTAAATTAGGTTTTGAAATTTTAATGGAATGGCATCAGTCATGTTTTTAATATCCAGTATATGTATATGTATATATATATATATATATATATATATATATATATATATATATATATATATATGAAGTTCATTTGAAATTTTTAAATTCCTTTTTTATTATTTCATATTCGATCAATAAGCTGCTTTTTTCTTGGGACCTACAGCTTATTGTGGAATCCGAACGACATTATAACGAGAAATGAATTTCTATCACCAGAAATAAATTCCTCTAATTCTTATATATATGTATAACATGTGCACATTATATATATATATATATATATATATATATATATATATATATATATATATATATGTGTGTGTGTGTGTGTATAGACAGAAATTTATGTAAAAACTCTCTCTCTCTCTCTCTCTCTCTCTCTCTCTCTCTCTCTCTCTCTCTCTCTCTCTCTCTCGTTAATTTCCACCCACAAGGCTTCAAATAACTCTCAATAAACCCATCCGACTAAGGTTAAAGTGCTCACCGGGCTGGTCATGGACGTCCACGCCGCCAGAGTTCAATATTTTGAGTCGCCTCCTTTTCCTAAGTTTTTTGTGACTCGCTTTTCCCCTGTTGATGTCAGAGTCGTCTTGAGGAGACTTTCGTCGCATAAACATTTAAAGAAAGAAAATCCAGAAGTTTAATCCTGGGCACTGTCCCTTATCTCTGAATGATAGTTTGGCGGCCGGAGAAATCATTTTAATCTCGCAAAAGTACATAAATATATAAATCGCCGATGTGAAGAACGACTGCAACGAAAGGCAACGAAAAAAGAACAGATAATTTTGATAATAATGCCAGGCACACCTGCGGCTTTTGAAACGTAGCCAGCGCCACGAGAATTTTACCCCGACATCGGTAACCCCGATATTGCATCCCCTGCTTGGAAGACCTCATCTCTCCAGGTTTATTTTGCTTGCACTTATTGAAGGAAACCATCTCGTGGTTTGTTTTATTCTGGAAAAATATCGTTTTGAGAAGTAGGAGTGGAGTATTATGGGGCGATCGGATGAGGGTGAACTGGTACAAAGAATGTGTTCTAGAGTACCTCCTCACAATCCCGAGTGATCTGAAGTGAGTAATAATAAGGGTTGATATTATGAGGGATAAAGGATTTCTCTAACCTTTACCTGCAATTTTCATCAATTATCTTTATTACTCCCTGGTTTTATTGAAGCCGAACTAAAGATCGTGTTTATTTTATTTAATAATGTCAACGCTCATGGATTGTTTTATTGATTTAGATTTTTTCTTAATCGTCTGCATAACTCGTGTTTATTGAGAATGGTGCATCTTAAAGGATAAAGAACAACGATAGGATATTACTTGCTCTGAATTATATCGAATTATATGTAAGTTTTAGTTTTTCACCTTCGTTCAGAAGGTGAAGTTTCTTTTGAGTATATATTAATGATATTATATTAGTGAATTTCTAAATATATATATATTATACATATATGTATATATAATACATATATGTATACATATATATATATACACAGTATATGCATGATTACGTGTGTGGGGCTTGGCCCATTGATAGAAGATTAGGCTCGCTGTTGCAAGGCCTTGGGTTCAATCCCTCCCCCATGCCCGCGCGATGACACCAGCTATGAACGGGTGCAAGTGTCAGCTGGAAATTAAACAAATAAAGAGCATGTGGCTAGCAACCATATCCAAAAGACCTGCTGAGAACCAGAAGCCAGATATATATATATATATATATATATATATATATATATATATATATATATATATATATATATATATATATATATATATATATATATATATATATATATATATGTATATATATATATATATATATATATATTCATGTGTGTTTATTTATATATATAATATTAATGTGTGTGTATTTGTGTTTGAGTGTGCGTTGTGTCTCTGTGCATATGTGCGTGTTGTAAGTGTTTGTTTACTTTTGCAAAATTTTTGGGTGATATATATTAATTATTTATTTGGTAGTCAATCGTTACGTTTAACCTATAAAGTAATGTCTTTGTGTGCTGAAAGGTTATTTCTGTACCCTGTTGCCAAATTCCTCTTTGTTTGTGACTGAATGAAGTTTATCATTATTATTATATATTATTATTATGTAGATTCTCTAATTGCAATTCAGTGCATTACTTCGAAAGAGATTACTTTGAATTAACGGGATGTAAATCCTAATGAAAATGAAGTCGACAGAGCTAAGAGAGGCTTTCTTAAGTAAGGTCATCATCATCTGGCGTTAGACGCGGCCATTATTCATACGAGGGTAAAATTGCCACCTTAAGAGTTGGCGCTTTGCAGCCTTTTAAATCTCTGCTCGCTTCCCACATGACGCGCGGCCTCGGCGGCGGAGCACCGCCATTCTTCTGTATCGTCATCGTCGACGCCGTCTTCGAAGGCGTCTCTGATATCCTATTCTCTCTTCTTCTTCTTCTTCGTCTTCTTCCCGCTCTCCATCTTTGTTTTCCTTCATTGTCCTTGTCTATCTTACCTCAGTTATGCTATCAGAGGATTTAGGAAGCTTCAATGAATCCCGATGGAATATAAACTAATGGTATTAGATTCTTTAGTGATGGACCATTTTAAGGGTTTGTTGTAAAAACGTTAATTTGATGCCATATAAAAACAGTTGAAAGTATATGTTTTGCAATGAGAGACTGAGTAAGAGGCCCTTGTATTTTCAGTATTAAATCAATCTCCATCTATTGGATTGTTGGTAACTCTCCAGCGTAAGTCATTCTATGATATTTCTTTCATGTCGAATGAAATTTCTAGCTTCAAACATTAAAATCTGAATTTTTTCTCATTAATACAGTTTATGCATACGGTTTGATCCAAGTTAATAATTCACACGGCCTCTGCTGAGAAACGTGTGCAGCGGTAAAGGTGAAATGATGTAACATAAGACCTCCGCTAAAGATATAGTAGGAGACCTGATATTACCTTGTTTGAGGGACCTGTCTTGTTATACGATATCATTAGGCCTCCTGCGGGATTGCTTACGCGAAGAAATCCCTCCATATCACGGCAAAGATTTTAGTGCACTTCAGCGTCCTGTATTTTCGTTCTTATGATCCGCAGTGTGGTGGTTTGAAAGTTCTTGTACATTGCAAGTCCGTTATTTCTTCGTGGGCTTTATTTTTATTTTAATTTGCCGGCCTTCATCTTTAAAACAGTTCTGAATTAAATCTGGAATTATCCCTGAATTCTGCAGATTGTGCCGAAGCAATCCGCTAGACGTTCACAAGGGCACAAATGGCGTAAATTTCATTTCAAAGAAATTTTGATACTGATCAAACTGGCAAAGAAAGACGTCTCGGACTTTCGCATATTGCAGATTAACACTGCGCGAGATTATTAGCAATTTTCATTAGAAATCTCCGAGGTGCTGGTTATTATCCGTCGGGGAATTGCCGCTAATTTAAATGGATAAGGGTGAGAAAGAGGACGATAAAAAAAAGGGGGGGTGTGGGGAAGGCGGTCTCCTTGTGGGATACCGCTGGAGGAGGAATGAAGTGACCAGGTAAAGCGAGGGGATGAGATTCTGAGGAGAAATAAAAATGGAAGAGGTCTGTGATACGTTATTATTGGAGGAGTGGGAGAGAGAGAGAGAGAGAAGGAAATAACGGAGAGGCAGATCTATGTATTTATCCGTCGGAAATATCATGGGTTTGGCAAAGATCGATAAGTGTGTCATTACGACGGTGTGATTTGGAATTGAGAGCGGGGATGATGATTATGATGATGGCAATCAGAGAGGGAAGGGGGAGTGCGGTTACTTTAATAGATTGTAAATGAAATCTACTAGGGTTTAAAAAACGTGGATTTGAAGAGAAAATATTTAGTGTTGTTTATATTTTCAAAGTCTTTTATCATTCTTCTGTATGCAGGAATAATAGGTCAAGATTAGAACAGTCTTTTACATTTTGTTTTTCCCATACAAATTTGATTCTAACCTTGTGTAAGTATATTTCCTATTTTACTATTGTCTTTTTTTCAAATTTTCAAGACCTCTGGTCCTACATTGTGTCAGACAAAAGTAATTATTCAATCCCTCTTTCAACCCTAAGATTAGTATTGTTACATCCACCGAATAACAATAATGAACGTCCTGTCTTGTACATTAAGAATAGAACAGTGTTTCTTCCTTGTTACCCAGTCCCTTCAGCTCCCCCCACCCTTGCCCACCCCGTCTGCCATTTAATTCCTCTCCCTCGTGTACCTTAACCCCCATTCCCCCTCCAACATCCTCTAGCAGCCCCTCCCCTACCCCCACACCCCTCCTACAATTTTATCCAGTCGCCGATTACGGCGATCTTTCTGACGGACAGTGAAAGATTAAACCTTTGTGTTGGCGGCCGCATTAAGAAACAGTTTTCAGCTAAATTATGGCCGTTGTTAGAGGTTTCACAAGCAGCACCCTCCCATAGTTCCACTACAATTTGTCAGCAATACTCCAGAGAAGGGACTGGCAAGAGCGAATGTAATTAAAAACTGTTAAAAAAAGAAAGAAATCATGATTAGTTGAGCGAGATATTGTTAGGAAGGGCGCTGTTCATTAGCATCTGTTATTTATTGGTCATCTTTATGACCAGGGCTTTACAACAAGAACTTAATCTAAGACATATAGAAGATTCACACGAGCCCTAAAATTGTGACAGAGTTTCTCATTTATGACAGCCTCCGTCCTGATTTTGAAATAAAAAATTTATAGTGATTATTACATCGTAACGTAAGAGTAAGTCAATATCCACTTTATTTTGTCTTTCCTATTACCGTTTATTTGTGTATTATTTGAGCGTGAAAGGGGAAGCACCTGCTTCAGAGATAATAAACAAATTAGAACCTTGTTAAACTATTACTGCCTTTATTTAATTTATTATATTATAGTAGCCTGGAAATTTTAAGGATCCGTTGTTGACCAGTTGTTGGTTTGTACAATATTTAATTTTTTTTATTTCTCCTATAAATGAAGGATTGACACTATCTTATGGTACACTCGTTATCTTGATTAATTTTTGCTATGTCATATGCTATAAGTATTACAAAAAGAGTATTAGTATTATCATTGCTGTTAGATCACTTATTTTATTTGTAAGTTGTCACATACCATGCTCTCTCTGTTGTCACATACCATGCTCTCTCTCTCTCTCTCTCTCTCTCTCTCTCTCTCTCTCTCTCTCTCTCTCTCTCTCTCTCTCTCTCTCTCTCTCTCTCTCTCTCTGAATGATTTGGAAGTACATTTATCTTCCTAGTATCGCATTGAAATTTGGGCGTTAGAGTGAGCCCAAATTATAGATATATAAAAGGAAAAAGGTGCAGAGTGGTGCCTTTCCCCTCACTGTTGATGGTCTGTCGGTGTTGCAGGTAGTTTGCAAACCTGAGGATAAAGCTTATATAATTTATTTGTGAAATATGCATGCTGTTCATCATGAAAGAAAGTATTGTTATTGTACAGTGCCCTGCCTTTGTTTTCGTTGTCTTTGCGGGTTGTCGTCAATGTTGCTTTAACTTTCTTTTAAAGGTTACATTTCAAAACTCTGAGAACATCACATCCTGTTCAGCATTCTTCGCAAAACTTATTAGGTTATTTATAATTATATATATACATATATATATATATATATATATATATATGTATGTATGTATATATATATATATATATATATATATATATATATATATATATGTGTGTGTGTGTGTGTGTATGTATGTATATAATATGCATATACATATGTGTATATATATATATATATACACACACACACGTGGATTATTGTGTAGGATAGTTTCATGTGTTGACGGCGTTTGATTTTTCCATTAAAAATAAGCTATTTAATAGTTAAGCAATGTTGTTTGTTGTTATTAAGATTTGCCTCATGTCAGTTGCTCTAAACTTTATTGGATGGCAAGGCATTTGTCATAGGAGGGCAGAAATCACGAGAAGCAAACCAGGTTTTTCTATACTTTTTCTTGATTGCTGTGTCAAAATGTAAAGGAACGTGTCATAATTCTCTCCGCAGATTGCTAACCCGGCTATCTATAAGACTTGTATCCCAACGTGTATATATTACTGGCTTCCACACAGCTTCTCTTCCTCTGATATTTCCTTTTTTGCCATTAAAGGATGGATGTGGTGATGTCATTAACGGTGGAGGAAGTGGAGCAGCTTGTTATGATAAGCTAGAATACTCTCTTCCGGAGGGTAATCATTAAGGCGTCCCGGAGGCTAATTATTAAATCGACAAAGGGCCTATTGGAAAACTGTGGTGTTAACGATTAAATTTCATGTTTATATACCTGGGGTAAGATGACGCTTTAGAAGCCCAGCACCCAAACGTTTCAGCTTATTCATGACAACGTAAATGGTTCGATCCTTGATCCTGATTGTCTTCAGGAACGAAACAGTAGTTCATCCTGCGGGTCACTACAAGATTAAGTAGTGAAGGTTACCTGGTCAAACTGCTAGTCATAATTCACGTCGGGCGAGTTGTAATTTAGAGCCTTGACTCCCCGTAGTAGTTTTTTTTTTTTTTTCCCACCCGCATCTTTTTTGTGACGAGACAGTATTGCCCGTTGTATTTCCCCTTGTTTTTTTTTTTGCACTCGGTATAGGCAGCCAGTCAGTCAGTGACAAGAGAGGCTAATGGAGCATGAAATGTCAGCCAGTCCTCTCCGAAGGCTCACAGACTTTGATGTATTGCTTATTGTGTGAATGGATTAATGATGATCTGTTGCTCTGTTCTCGAGAACCACTCTGTTAGCCATAGCCGTTTTTGATGTTTCTGTCACGTGCGGTTGCCTGCCTCTGCTCACGTGGGGCTGGTCCCTTTAAGGGGCTATTGATTCCTGCTTATTTGCAATGATAAGCAAAAAGTCTCAAGAGCATGAATATCTGGTAAGACCAAAACACTGGAAGGCAGACAGTGTATGTATGTATATATATATATATATATATATATATATATATATATATATATATATATATATATATATATATATATATACATATATATATATATATAATGTATACAGTATATATATATGTATATATATATACACTTTATGTATATATATAATATATATCTATATATGTGTGTGTGTGTAAAGGGTGCGTGTCCAGCCACTGATTATTACAAATAAAAGACGAAAAGCAAGTTCCTGAAGTATACCTCACAACAGACCCAAGACTCTTGGGAATTATTCTCATCGTGATTAGTGCTCAGACTGCGTATACGTAACAAACCTTGGGCAAAGGAGGGCAGGAGAAGCAGCAGTAACTCGGTAGCATTGTGGATTCTGAAAAGGAAGTGGTAAGATTGGGGAGGGCGGGGGGAGGATATTGACTATGACGGTAGTGAGGTTTGGGGGAAGGGGTTACTATTGCTGTGGGGGAGGTTGAGGGGACAGGGAATTACCTGGTAGCTTGGGGGTTTGTGGGGCTAAACATAGAGGTATGGGGAATGTGGGGACGGGGGGCGGGGGCTTCAAGACATTGGGGAAGATGGGGAGGGAGTTAGGCAGGTGCAGTGATTATTGTCGTCGTCAGGGGGACGCCCATGGCTATGATTGCTTCCGGCCCGACCCCGCCATGACCTCCAGGCGTGAGCCCTGTCTACTCAGCCCGGTCCTGTCCCCTATCCCCTGTTACCTAAGGCTCCATCACTCCCCCTTACCCTAGCTCTATTCTTTCCCGTTTTCCATATTACCATCCTTTTCTACTATGCCTTTTTCGTCCATCTTTTGTCATCCCCTTTTTATGCTCCACAGTCTCTCTCCCCTCCCTCCCTCCCGCCACCTCTCTCGCTTTCTCTCTCTCTTTGTTTATGTTTTTGGTATATTTGTTGGAAATTCACGTAATGAACAAGTAATGTATATCTTTTATCTGTGACATTAAAAAAAAATTATTTGTTCGTCTTGGAGATATTTAATCTCTATGTCGACTTTAGGTACTGAGCATGTGAAATTATTATTATTGTTGTCATTTTAATTGTATGATTATTATTCTTTATGATATCTTCTTAGGTGCGTGGGAGTTTGGCGTTTCAGAAAGGAGATTGTGTTAAATCTCTCCAGATTCGTATTAAGCTGAAGAATGAAAACAGTGACATTGTCGCGATCGCGGGCAAAGAACTTTGGTTGCATACTTGGACATCCTTTAAGGCTTTGTCATTTTCCTTGTACGAGCATTAAAGAAAAACCTCTCTCCCTGCTGAACAACTCCTTGCCAGAGTGAATAGCCTGAGTACAAATATTGAGGAGTGAAACTTTCCTATCAGTATCAAGTAGAGGTCTCCCTTTGTATTTGGTATAGCAAGCGCAAACACAATGGCCTTAGGTGCAACTTTGTCAGAAGCGAGAGGCGCTGGTTAAGTTGCCGTGGGATGACTTCGAGAGCGATGACTACGTGGAAAAAACATCGGAAGGTTTCCACCCCCTCACGAATTACCGATGGTTACGCCGTATTTTAAGAACTGCAGAAGCAGTGGCGGCAGCAGCAGCAGCAGAAGCGGCTACAGGCTCATCTTGATGCCCTCCCTGTTACAACAGCGGCGTGTTCTAGGAAGCGTCGAGGGGCACATGCGGTTAGCCACTTCTCTCTCTCTCTCTCTCTCTCTCTCTCTCTCTCTCTCTCTCTCTCTCTCTCTCTCTCTCTCTCTCTCTGGAAATTCAGTGGATGGATGCACTATAGTAACTGAAATGTTTGTGTGAGGGTCATTCAGAGAAAAACAATGAGTGTGTGTGGGGGAAGTCCTCTTTTGTTTCGACTCTTCCGTAGAAATGATGATGGAAGATAAATGTTATTGCTGGGTATAATTTGACATCCACTTGAGTGCATTTTTCGAATGTAATTTGTTACCGATTCTTCGATTTAAAAAATTAATGTAACTTAAATGTTGAAGCTGTGTTTCTATTTTTTATACTAATTAGCAAAGGTTCGCAGCGAAGATTATTCTTTATGTAATATTTGTTTTATATCTGTTTTGTAAGTTTTTAGAAAACATTAAAAATTAATTGAAAATATCACAAGTAGTTTTTACTGAAATGCACTTCCGACGTTGATGACTATTAAACATTACTTGATGAAGGTAATTTAATTACTTATGGACGTGTTACTGTATATAAGCATCAGACTTCTTTTTTTTTTAAGCGAACGACATAACATTTTCCTGATTTAAACATGCAGTGTAAAAACAGGAATAGAAAAATAGAAGGGGTGTGGGTGTGAAAAACGCCATTTGATGGATAATTCATAATGACATGAGGAGAGAAATGGTGGAAATTATAATAACGGTGAGAATTCTTCGTTTCTTGAATCAGACAAGTAACGTCAAGTTACCGGAAACTACTGTTAGATTTGGAAATACATACTTTCTTCAAAGTACGACTCCTTTGCACCCTCACTTCCGAAAAGAGGGGTCTTCAGAGGGGCGTATCATGGAGCTTGGGACTAAGTCAGCTTTTAAAAACTGTTATTACTCCCTCCATTTCTCTTAACTGCAGCGATGTTGCCGAATGGGAGATTGCTGTGAGAAGTGATTCATCTTTTATGTTTATTACCAATGGATTTTTTATACTTTTCTATTAGAAATTACTCGTCCTCCACAACATCTTTAAAGACTTGGAAACATCTTTCTTGTATAACTTTCCTTTAATACTAGAGGCAATTCATTCTTAGTAATTTATCGCCAAAAGTTTTTTTTTTTTTTTTTTTTTTCGTAATTGCACTCCCTATAAATTTCGTAGCCTTTTTTTCCGGTTGAGATTCACTTGTTTTTGTTATTTCGCAGAACATCACTTTGGGATTATTTTCTGTAATTACTGTTTTAGTTTCCCCGCATTCTGTAATGAGGGGGTGGGCGGACGCCTGGCATTTACCTTTAATGCAGCCATTTTGATAATCACGCTGGCGCTGGCTTAGGTAGGTAGATAAGAAAAAAGAAATTTAGTCTTAATTTTCTTGGTGCTGCAACATGTTGCCTTTTATAACTAGTGTTAATGATATCGAGATAGTAGAAAAAAGGTATTTAATTAATCAGTAAAAGAAAAGAGTAAGGTTAATCAGTAGAAGAAAAGAAGATTAATCAGTAGAAGAAAGGAAGTAAGATTAATCAGTAGAAGAAATGAAGTAAGATTAATCAGTAGAAGAAAAGAAGTAAGATTAATCAGTAGAAGAAAAGAAGTCAGATTTATCAGTAGAAGAAAATAAGTAAGAATAATTAGTTGAAGAAAATAAGTAAGAATAATTAGTAGAAGAACGATGTTAGATTAATCTCTGTCAAGAAGGATGTGAGTAAAAGGAATTCGTCAGACCTGTGTAAAAACATTTGTCATTTCAAGGGTAGCGTTTTAGTTTTCATAATTATGCAATTATTTCTCTCTCTCTCTCTCTCTCTCTCTCTCTCTCTCTCTCTCTCTCTCTCTCTCTCTCTCTCTCTCAGTTCGCTCGTAAACTAATTATAGCAGTCTTTTTTTTCATACTTCAACCCTAATTATGTGCGCTCCGCGGTTGACACTATTTGGTCATGTTATCGCAGAATAACATATGGCGTGCCCTTGGATTTTTGTGTATTTATCAAATGCTTCATGAAAAGAATATTTATGGATGTCCTTAAAGGTGGCGTACACATTAATGCTCATATGTTGTCTTACAGCCGCCTTCACTTGTTTAAATAATTGCCCTAATTTAAAAGTCATACTTGCAGGAATATTATTTAATTTTTTTTTTTTTTACTGAAGGGAAAAACATCGTAATTTTGCACTGAAGGTTTCATGCACTATTTTTTCCCCTGACCAGGGAGGAGGTTAGCGGAGGGACCCTCAGGGCAAATGATTTCATGGCCCATCTCATGTCAGGGCGCTCCATCATTCTAACCATTTTCCTTTTTTTTTTTCTTCTTTTTTCTTTTTTTGTCTCTCGCTTAAAAAGGTGATGTATGGAGTTCCGAGTCTCGTGCTTTCATATTGATCGGCGTCGCTGAAGTGACCCGTAATTTGATGTGGCCTGACCCCTTGACGTGACTAGACTTCGTACGTGACCAGGCGGAGGCGGTCCGTGAGGTCATGACCCAACAAGCGATGTTGGATTCAAGAAGGAAGAGGGGGGGGGGGAAGAGGAGGAGTGGCAGGTGGAGGCAGGAGGAGGAGGAGTTATTTGGGGTGTGGGGTGGGGGAGAGGGATGGGTACCGAGTGAGAACGCAGTTGCAACACCAGGTTACAATTAGTTTCTTTTTTATTTCTTTTTTACTTTCAACCCCTGTTTTATTTCAGTCATTTTTTGTCGATGACTGTAGGTTGTCATACTTGGGAAGAAGAAAAGCCGACAGTGGGTAGAGTCGAAAATAAGAATTTGCAAGATGGGAGAAACTCAAGACGAAGAAACTTTTGCAATTTGTAAAAGGTGTAGGAATGCCGCCGCATAGCCAGCCCGCCCGTCCGTCTGAGCAAGTCGGGCGGAGTCCCGCAGGGCGGAGTGTGGGAACCTCGCCTCCCACACCGACTGGAATTTAGCTGGACACAGGAACGACTTCGTTAATAGCAACCTCATCTATATGGATTCTAACGAGGTTTTCTTTTATGCCTCGGACCCTTATTTGGGGGAGATCTGCTTGAGACAAATGATGTAATGGTTAACAAATTGTACGTTTAAGGCTGATTTAAGATCTCTGTTATTAATTATATCTATTTCACGAAGGAGGTTTAGTTTAAACCATATCTCATGAATATTTCAGTGGTAAATTTGCTTTCAGTTTCTTGCAGTATTTTATCATGCAAGGACAACTTACAGCACATGAAAAAAAAAGGAAAAGATTGAGGAGTTGCAGTCGTGGACCAATGTAGCCCAGCCACAAGCCTCAAATTCAATAGAGTCTGAAGTAATATCAGAGGAAAATAAAAGAGTGCATGCGCTGGCCGGCAGATGCATCTCTTTAAAGGAGCATCATCATGCTCTCGCAGGAGATGCCTCCCGCCTCTCTCTCTGCCTTTCGGCCTGGACGCAAAACCCCCGTCTTTTCCTCCCCATATCTGCGATAGCATTGTGTAATTTTCTCCGGCCGCTGAAGTCTGGAAAAGAAGAGATTTACAATGGTACAGCACAGTGCTGTAAATAAGGTTTGCGTGAAATGCCGCGACGACCAGGGCGAGATCGTCAGACGCTGGAGGACGAGCCGGAACAAAATGAAACGCGCCGAATTCCAGCGAAAGAAGAATTGGACGTTGCATTGGAGTCTGAATTTATGAGAACATTACTTACGGAGTTATGCTGAGTGAACGATGTATTTTTATATGGTTAGTGAAGCGTGAACGAAAAATGCACGTTCCCAGGAGAGAGAGAGAGAGAGAGAGAGACTCCTCCAGCGATAAGATCTCTTCTTATTTTCTTCCATAGTGACAATGCTGTATTTAATAATCACATAGCCGAGATTCTCATCAGCACGCAAGATCCAAATCATTTCTCCGACATGCGACACACAAGCAAAGAAGGAGGAGGAGAGAGAGAGAGAGAGAGATAAAAATGCAGCCATGTCGTTAATGTTAATTCGTTCCTTTTGCAAGAATGGCTTACCTTACAAATATGCATCCGCAAATATGTTTCTCAGAAAATTGTTGAAATTATTATATTAGTATGTATGTATGTATTGCCTGGAAGCATACAAGCCTTTATAGTATATTGGTATTTGCATATAAAAATAGAATTCATCCACATTTACATTGTGTGTGTTTTTTCTGAGTGGCAAAACCCATTCTGGCATGGCGCTCATTATTTTTCTTTTTTTTCAACAATGCCTGAGAAATATTTTACGAGGGCTGAGGAGAATCTAAATTGATTCTGTTTAAGAAAAGTAGGAAGATGAGCATGGTCATAATAAATCAGCCGAAATTTTAATGGAACTTAATTAAGTCGTTATGTCATCATTATAAATCTTTGCTGCATTGCGGTTGGCTTTAATAGATTCTGCCAAGTTTTTTTCATTAACGCCTCTCTCTCTCTCTCTCTCTCTCTCTCTCTCTCTCTCTCTCTCTCTCTCTCTCTCTCTCTCTCTCTAAGTATTTATACATTTAGTATATGTATATGTACTTAAAAGGTGGATTCTGTGCTGCTTGTATAAATGTATTGTTATATAATACATGTGTGCACACAATTTATTATAGTTGGATACACTCTTCTATGAAATGTGGGCATTTTTATTATTGCAAATAATGCCCATCTGTTTAATGTATGTCACCTGTCGATCGTTAATATCTCATGGATACAGAAAGGGTAATAAATTTCTTCCTTGCTCTGAGTCAGATGAAGATTAACAGCATTATGTTAGGACAGTCGAACCTGACACGCGAAATGTTTTTGCATATTATTACACGGTGATCGCTTGCGATCCACTTGACGTGATAATCGACCTCCACATCTCGGCTCTCGTTCGTATTTGCTTTTCTTGTAGGAGAGAGAGAGAGAGAGAGAGAGGAGATTATTTCTTGAAAACACTCTTTGGCAGCAGTTAAAAGGCCCAAGGGATTCGTCTCGGACTGCCCTTTGCTGTCTCGTTATCATTAGTTGTGATGCTGTGCGCAGCTTCGGAGATGCACTTGCTGAATTCACTCCTTGCTCCATCCGTGTACCCCCAGTCTCTTCCTTCCCTCCCTCCCCCCCTACCCTCTCCCTCTCTCCCTCCCATTCCTCCTCCGCCTCCTAGCCTCCCTCCACGGCTTGCACCAGTATCAGTTGAGTTGATGTCTTTTATACTGCGATCAAGAGCTGCCTTGATTCTGCTGATACGACGATAACCCACCATGAACCCAGACGGGGCTGAGGCAAAAATAAATGGAGGGGCTTTTCCTCCTTAGGGCGGAGGTTCATCTGTGAGCTAAGGCACATCTCGCCTTTACAGTGTGCTGAAGTCATCCCCCTGTTAGTGGGCGAATTGGAGTCACGAAGCACCCAGTCTGGTTGAATTGTTTTGCCACAGAAAGCGAGAGAGAGAGAGAGAGAGAGAGAGGTGGAGGGTGGTTGACTATGCACCCATAGGTATCGCGTATGTTTTGATTTGAGGGCATAAGGGTAAAAGATGGAGGAGAAGGGTGTCATTAAATCGAACGAAGAAGGTGGAGAAAAAGTTCACCCGAAAATATGATGGAAATATCAAATGCATTGGGGCCTAAAATAGGATTATATCATGTACTGATATTGTCTTCGATATATTTTTTTTTTTTCAAAAAAGATTTTGGCCAAGAAAAACTGGCATGACCGGGACCCAGCATCCTTTACTGAGACTTGAAAAGACGAAAAAGAAAAGAATGGGAAAAAAAAAAAATAGTTGGGCCAAACCATGAAGGCGTCTGCAGACCCACCTCTTGAAAGGAGGGAGTTCATATGCCTTAGGGAAAACAGCAGCTAGGGAAGAATTCCACGACTTTGCGGTGGAGGCAGAGTCACCAAACAAAGTTAAATTGTCTCCATAAAAGAACTGTTGGAAGTGGTGGCTTGGCGGGTGTTACGTGTCCGATGGACTCGAGAGAAACTCTCTTCCCTAGCTGTATAAACTGAATGAAAAAGTACTGGTAAAAGAGAGAGAGAGAGACCAGACAAAGTTAAATTATCTCCATAAAAGAACTGTTGGAAGTGGTGGCTTGGCGGGTGTTACGTGTCCGATGGACTCGAGAGAAACTCTCTTCCCTAGCTCTATAAACTGGATGAAATAGCACCGGTAAAAGAGAGAGAGAGAGAGAGCACGCAAGCAACGGTAACACAGAAGGGGAACACTGTTGTGTTTTACATACTCATAACTTTTTCCTACCACAGTAACCAGTTTCAATCCGTAAATTATTATTTTGAAGACAATGTAGAGCTGAGTATGCTCATCTCCTCTCACCGTAAGTAGGAAAGTATCAGGTGATTTTCTGCCTGAGTCAGGCTGCAAGTATTGTGTTTCAGTTACAGTAAGGTCAACGTTTTCTACGTAAGATGTGTGTCGTTTTTCAGTGGACAATTTCTTTCTGATAATTTTGTTGGTTTCCAGTCTCTGTTATGATTGCACATGCTTTCAACCAACTTTTTATTGTTTGTTACATAATTTAACTAACTTAGGAACAAACAGGTGAACGTTTTTTTCATAAATGGTAATTTTTTCATTCGAAGACCATTGTTGCCCTCCGAGTGAACTTTGTATTATATAATTATTTGTAAAATAACACAAATTTCCTTCTAGATCGAGGGCGTGTCATTCTCCCAAGTTCATTCCACTCGTTCGAGAGGGGAAATTATAATAGGTTTCATTCTTTTTGTGGATATCCCCGTTTACACTCGAGTTACTTTCTAGTTCTTGCAAGAGGTGGTGACTGGCTCTTAGCGAAATTATTTTTCACATTTCAATATTTTTTCCCATTTTTATTCGGGCTTAGGTCTACCTTACATTACAGTTTCCATCCAAAATTGCAGATGTACTTGTTCAAGACTTGGTGAATTCTGACATTTTCAAATTCGAAAGCTTTCTCTTGAGACAATTTCAAGATAAACTCGTAAAATTTGTATGAAGGTTTCCACTGACGTCCTAAATGAGCGTTAGGAATTCCCAGCTCAAGTGGAGGCAAAACGGTCTCACAACTTCACATGTGTAATAACCAAGCGTCCATTTGTACAGCACAAAGATCGTTCATTCATTCGCCCACTCGAAGGTTACGTCAACATCTCATCTGACAGACCCCCAAAAGGCTATGATGAGGTTTATGAATGAAAGGAAGGTAGTCTTTAACCGCTGAAGAGTCTCAAGTTCGTATCTCTGTGGATATCATGGCTTA
Organism: Macrobrachium rosenbergii; assembly: GCF_040412425.1. Lineage (NCBI taxonomy): Eukaryota > Metazoa > Arthropoda > Malacostraca > Decapoda > Palaemonidae > Macrobrachium > Macrobrachium rosenbergii. The sequence goes on from NC_089759.1 coordinate 23,886,347, forward strand.
GCGGAGACTATGCCATTAGTGTGCAGTTCGTTTACGAGTAAAGTTGTGTTGTTAGAACAGAATTCCTCGGATGTTGTGGAAGCGAAGTTTTGTGTTCAGCGAGATCTTACAGTAATGGATTTTTTTAAACTAAATTGCTTGATGATATTGCTCTTTGGTATTATTTTCTTTATTGACTGACAGCGGATTTTTTGTTTCACTCCCATGCGTGATGCGGATAAGTCGAATTATTAACTCATTCATATCTTACATTTAGAATATTAGTTTCCATGGTAAACGCACCTCCAAAACTTATGCGCTCTTAATGAAGTTTGAACATACACAACTAATCTTCATTTAGACAAAAATTGACTTTGAAAATATATACGTTTCAACTCATTGTGATATAGAATACTGTATAACCTTATATACATGCGATTCAGCACTTAAAACTATGACTGGTAATGACCATTGTCTTGCTTTTCTTGTGGGGCCTTCCCTTGCTAGGGGAAAGCACCCAATGTTGAGATTATATATACAGTATATATAGTATATGTATATATTATATATACATATATATATACTGTATATATATACATTACATATGTATGTTATACATACATACATACATACAAGTGTTTGGGTGTGCGTGATGTTCGAATAAAAATGCAGTATTTATTGCAGCACAACATTATCCGTTATTGGTACTGATTTATCCTCGGTTTAAACAAAAGGCATGAGGAATAAAACAAGAATTTTGAACTCGTGGCTCCAAATTATATTTTATTTATTTTCGAGATTTTAGGAAATAAGTGTAATGATAGTAACAGCCAGTATCATAATATCATACTCTTCGGATATGTCCGAACATTGTAAAAATTTATAAATTATTCTTTGATCTGTACCAAGATCGAGTTTTACAAAGTACAAGAGAGGCTGCACCCAGCGAACATGGAGTTTAAAGTTCGATACTTCTTTTTATTTCCCATAAGCATATTAAAAACATATTATTTCTGTTAAATTAGAGTAAAGGGAACCATGTACCAGTTGATCGATTTATTACCTTTGACTGTCGTCACTATAAATGCAATCGTCGAAGTAAAAACTCCTTTTTTAAAGAACAGTTACTCGCTTTTTTTTTTCAGCTGTAAACAGATCTGTGCTTGGTACCAGTTCATGTTCGACCAATAAAGTTGACTCACTTTTTCTTCAGCTGTAAACAAATCTGTGCTTGATATCAATTCATGTTCGACCGGTAAAGTTGACGCACTTTTTTTTTTCACCTGTAAACAAATCTGTGCTTGATACCAGTTCACGTTCGACCAATAAAGTTGACTCACTTTTTCTTCAGCTGTAAACAAATCTGTGCTTGATACCAGCTCATGTTCGACCGATAAAGTTGACTTACTTTTTTTCAGCTGTAAACAAATCTGTGCTTGATACCAGTTCACGTTCGACCAAGAAAGTTGACTCATTTATTTTTTCAACTGTAAACAAATCTGTGCCTGATACCAGTTCATGTTCGACCAATAAAGTTGACTCACTTTTTTTTCAGCTGTAAACAAATCTGTGCTTGATACCAGTTCATGTTCGACCAATAAAGTTGACTCACTTTTTTTTTCAGCTGTAAACAAACCTGTGCTTGGTACCAGTTCACGTTCGACCAATAAAGTTGACTCACTTTTTTTCAGCTGTAAACAAATCTGTGCTTGGTACCAGTTCACGTTCGACCGATAAAGTTGACTCATTTTTTTTTCACCTGTAAACAAATCTGTGCTTGGTACCAGTTCATGTTCGACCAATAAAGTTGACTCACTTTTTCTTCAGCTATAAACAAATCTGTGCTTGATATCAGTTCATGTTCGACCAATAAAGTTGACTCGCTTCTTTTCAGCCGTAAACAAATCTGCGCTTGAAACCAGTTCATGTTCGACCAATAAAGTTGACTCACTTTTTTCAGCTGTAAATAAATCTGTGCTTGGTACCAGTTCACGTTCGACCAATAAAGTTTACTTGCTTTTTTTTTCACCTGTAAACAAATCTGTGCTTGGTACCAGTTCATGTTCGACCAATAAAGTTGACTCACTTTTTTTTCAGCTGTAAACAAATCTGTGCCTGATACCAGTTCATGTTCGACCAATAAAGTTGACTCACTTTTTTCAGAAGTAAACAAATCTGTGCTTGGTACCTAGTTTATGTTCGACCAATAAAGTTTACTCACTTTCTTGTTTTTTAGCTGTAAACAAATCTGTGCTTGTTACCAGTTCATGTTCGACCAATAAAGTTGACCCACTTTCTTTTTTTTTTCAGCTGTAAACAGATCTGTGCTTGGTACCTAGTTTATGTTCGACCAGTAAAGTTGACTCACTTTTTTTTCACCTGTAAATAAATCTGTGCTTGGTACCTAGTTTATGTTCGACCAGGAAAGTTGACTCAATTTCTTTTTTTTAGCTGTAAACAAATCTGTGCTTGGTACCAATTCATGTTCGATCAATAAAGTTGACTCACTTTCTTTTTTTTCAGCTGTAAACAAATCTGTGCTTGATACCAGTTCATGTTCGACCAATAAAGTTGACTAACTTTTTCTCAGCTGTAAACAAATCTGTGCTTGATACCAGTTTATGTTCGACCAATAAAGTTGACTAACTTTTTCTCAGCTGTAAACAAATCTGTGCTTGATACCAGTTTATGTTCGACCAATAAAGTTGACTCACTTTCTTTTTTTTTTCAACTGTAAACAAATCTGTGCTTGGTACCAGTTCATGTTCGACCAGTAAAGTTGACTCACTTTTTTTTCAGCTCTAAACAGATCTGTACTTGATACCATTTCATGTTCGACCAATAAAGTTGACTCATTTTTTTTCAGCTGTAAACAAATCTGTGCTTGATACCAGTTCATGTTCGACCAATAAAGTGACTCACTTTTTTTTCAGTTGTAAACAAATCTGTGCTTGGTACCAGTTCATGTTCGACGAATAAAGTTGACTCACTTTTTTTTCAGTTGTAAACAAATTTGTGCTTGATACCAGTTCATATTCGACCAATAAACTTGACTCACTTTCTTTTTTTTTTTTCAGCTGTAAACAAATCTGTGCTTGGTACCAGTTCATGTTCGACCAATAAAGTTGACTCACTTTTTTCAGCTGTAAACATATTTGTGCTTGGTACCTAGTTTATGTTCGACCAATAAAGTTGACTCACTTTTTTTCAGCTGCAAACAAATCTGTGCTTAATACCAGTTCATGTTCGACCAATAAAGCTGACTCACTTTTTTTTCAGCTGTAAACACATCTGTGCTTGTACCTAGTTTATGTTCGACCAATAAAGTTGACTCACTTTTTTTTTAGCTGTAAACAAGTCTGTGCTTGGTACCAGTTCACGTTCGACCAATAAAGTTGACTCACTTTTTTTCAGCTGTAAACAAATCTGTGCTTGGTACCTAGTTTATGTTCGACCAATAAAGTTGACTCACTTTTTTTTCAGCTGTAAACAAATCTGTGCTTGTTACCAGTTCATGTTCGACCAATAAAGTTGACTCACTTTTTTTTCAGCTGTAAACAAATCTGGGCATGGTCCCAGTTCATGTTTGCCCAATAAAGTTGTCAGCTGATCTGAACAAGCTCTGTCTACCTTTACATACAATCAATAAGCCTAACCTCATGACTGCTTTAACGAAAGAGAATGTGTGCAACAGTTGAACTGAAAACTTTCCTTTGTTTTTTAAAAAGGAAAACATATTGTGGGAATATGAAGTTTTTAGCTTCCTTCCAGCACATAAATATAAGAGCATCATTCGGAAGCGCATGGAAATTGTGGCCACCTTAACACAAGAGCAGCGTCTTTTGTAGTTCCATGGATGACTCTAGAGTTTCGAACTTTAATACATAGAAAAGGGCATCTCGTCACGTAACGTAGAAATGTATACGCCACCACAGTAAATAAAAAAAGTGGAATAATTTAAGAAGTAGATTGACTATGCAGTTTGCCTGCAAAGCATATTCTCATGCTGAAATGTAAGAAGAGTAGTGAGGAAACCACTCGCAGCAGAAATAATATCCCGTCGTACTAGGGAATAGCTCAGGTCATCGGTGGGATCTAAGAGATTCCTTCTGTACAGCAAGTTAGCCAGATACTAGTTTGTAACACCAGCAGGCAATGCTTCTACAATTCGAAGACACCAGCATGTACAAGGAAAACCCCTTGTTAATAAAGGTAGGAATGGGCTCTGGGTTCGAAGAGAATATAATGGAGTATTGTACAGCGTAGCTATATGGAAGGTTGATTACATCTAAAATGACAACCAAGCTTATTAACGGCGCTCAGACATGTAATGTAGAGGGTGTTTATGATTTTTTTGTGTACAATATATGAATCAAGGGCTTGGTAGAGAGGTAAAATGGTTCATTATGAAACTTCGGAGAATATAAACCATATATAAGATGGGGAAGGAAACGTATGCTGTTGTGTCTCTGCTGGCAAAAGCAGAAAAAAAGACAAGCAATATGTCCAAATGCAGAAAAATCTCTCAGAAAACGTCCTTTGCTTTTAAGAAATTTTTCCCCTGTTTATCCGAGGAGTTCAGCGGATTTCTTTCATCGTATATTTTTATGTCCGCTTCATTATGCAGTGTTAATTAAAGGCGCAATCACAGAGTTTCTTTTATAAGTCTTTCCTCTTCTCGAATGTTACCGAAATTTCAGACTTTTGCCCAAACACTGTTCAATAAGGGCGGAAACCTGAGTGACCTTGGCCGCCGTGGGCTTGTCTCGTCGCCTGTTGCTGCTCCAGCTATTTGACAGGGATTATCTGGAGTTGATGTACCTCTCCCAAAGGGAGAACACAGCAACTTGACAAAAGGAAGCCAGCGTTGCCCTCAAAGGGAACGCGACGCCTCTGTGTGAAAGTGGACCTCCTGCCGTCGTTTGCTGGAAGGGGTTGGTTTCTGGTACATTGTGCTTGATAGACTTCTTGTGTCACTCGAACGAATAACAAAGAGGAGGCGAGTGGGAGGTTTCTCCTTCTGTTTGTTGTTACCTTTGATTTCCTTCGGGTTAATGTAACTATAATGAGTATTCAGACAATGTAAGAGTCCTCTCTCTCTCTCTCTCTCTCTCTCTCTCTCTGTCCTTGATCCTTGATATTTTCTTTCGAATATCCTCTTGCCAAAATCGCAAGTGTTCTTGAAAGAGATTTTATTCTATGGTCTATTTGGAAGTCGGTTCAAGTATGAGTTTCGTCATATTTTCTTGTCATTATAACCAGTAAATGTTCCTCGCTCAAGATAATTTGCGTTTTTACAAAAATGCTTTTTACTCTTTTGACTGGCTTTTTTTTTCACTTTCCTTACAGACGCCACAGTTTTTTTTTAATTTTCAAAGCTCTTTCTGTGCTTATTTGTTTGTTTTTCAGTTACCAGGGGGAATTTCATTTGCATATTATGACGTGTCCCAAGTTTGGGTACATAGTTTCCGGTCGACAGAGGACGTGCTTGAAGAGTGTTCTCGGATATTGAGAGAAAGAAAACTGTTGTTTTTTTCCCCTTGAGAAAATGGTTTTGTTGTTCATGAGAAAACTTCCGTTATAAAATTACTAGTGACAGTGGATTTACATTTGGCTATCATGAAGTGAACGTTGATTACCTTACATGTAGATCCGATAGAGGAAAAGAAATGCCTATTGTAATGGAGTTTGTGATGATAATATGAATAGACTGAAGTGGTTGTGTCGTAATTGCTTTGATAGCTTGCATTTGATGGCTAATGAGGATAAAGATTTGCAAATTGCGTTTTTTTTTTTGGGGTGGGTAATGTAATTGAGCAGCGAGATAAAAGGATTGCCGAGTTTGAAAATTTACAATTTACCCGGAGAGCCACAGCTGAGGGTAATAACTAAACTTGACAGAGAAGTTTGATGAAAAATGCACGAAGATGATCGAAAAATGGAAGCAGCGAGCAAACAAATGAGGAATACAGTTTCATAGTCTGAGTGAACACTATAAAACAAATTAAAACTAAAAAATGATTTTGCAGAAAAGCATGAATGTCAGGTGATTCGTTAAAATCCAACAGAATGTACAAAGCTGGCAAAACATGAGACATTTATGAAATTTCCTGTAGGTTAAGTTACAAGCTGTAAAAAAAAAACGAAGTCATAAGAAAGTGAAGAAATGAGTTTCAGTTGATGAAAAAGAATAAAAAGATTATAAAGATCATGACAATAAATACCGAAGAGGGTGAAGAGGAGAATATCATAGGATATGTCGAAGAAGAACCTTGGCTAAAATATTTGGTAAAAGCTGAAAACGAATTTCAAAAAGTTGCGTCATTGTAGTCTGTAACCAAAAAAGGAATGAAACACTACATTATAAAATGCTCATCAAAGACAAGAGGAAGTAGATGAATGCATGATGATTTGCTAAATGTACCCAGTAATTGTTGCGATGTATATTATAGTAAGCACAATGTACAGTTACTCAAATTCCAGAAATTTGGTCAGAAGTAGGAAAAATGCACTGGAAAACTTGTACGCCCAGAAGTTTTGGAAAGACGACAGATTAAAGCATGATAACCCAAATGAGACAAAATGTATAATTTACCAAGGTCGGAGGTCCACATGTAACGGCACCAGAAGTACAAAGAAGAACCAAGAGTGAAAGGTACAGCTGAACATGTATGAAAGCATCGTTAAAATAAAATTCTGTTTTCTTAGCTTTCAGTCAGTAAGAACATAACCCTGGAAACGCATGAAAGTATAACTAAAAATGATGGTACAGATCAGAAGTATTGTACCGTAAACCAAATATGCATGGACTCAAAAATGCAACAAAATTTGGAAAAATAACTTCCGAGTACGCTTGCGCAGACTGTTCAAGCAGACGCCCCTCAGCTGGAAAATATGTGAACACCTAACAGATGTAAAGGAAGCTAGGGTCATATACATGCAAGAATCAGCCATGACATGGAAGGTATTTATTCAAGAAAACTGAAATGAAACTGGCAAAGGAAAGAATCCCACCAAATGGTCCGATAGTACCTTCCAGAAGTAAACCCGGATGAGGATATAGAATGAAAACATCAGTACAAAATGGAAGGAAATGGGTTTTAACGAGAATGTAGAAATTAAATCGTGAACAAGGCATTTGCAGTTGTGGTGGGTCAGTGTTGATGGTTGCGTTTCAACATTCGACTGTGGGAGGGTTCCACGCACTCACTGAAATTGCTTTAGGTGATACTGGATGTTGCGATGAGTTACATACTAACTTATTCAGTGATCGCGATGTTCTAACTGCCCTGACGTATTTCCATGTCAAAGAAACATATCTATTGATAATTATATGTAATAAGTATATGTATATATATATATATATATATATATATATATATATATATATATATATATATGTACTGTATGTATACACACACAAATGTCACGTTTAATAACCACTTCGTGCTACCTCGTGAATAAATTATAAGGGAAATTATAACTGATAAGTGATCCGTCACTGGCACGTGAAGTAAAATTATATATGTACAGTATATAATATATATATATATATATATATATATATATATATATATATATATATATATATATATATATATATATATATATATATTACATAAATATATATTCTATGAAAACAGTTAAGTGGTCAGCAGAAACTGAGCAACTGGAGCCAACCATGCATGTACTCCATGCACACAATGGAAATTGGTGGTTAGCACACGTCTGGTCTGGTCAACCGTTTTTATTCAAACAAACGACGAAACCGGTGATTAGGGATGGTTTCTGTGTTGCAGTTTTTTTTTCTTTTGAGAGTTGGTTAGCAACTAACGGGGATGACCTGCATCCATCTTCACCCCTTTTCCCCTGACACCCCCACACCACCCTCCCCTTAAAAAACTGGTGCAGTAGAATGTGAACCTGCTTTCACACTGCCGATGAATTATGAAAGAGGTACCTCAACACCTCAGGCTCTGATGATGAGCAGCACATGACTCGAGCTTAAAGGGTGAAGAAAAAAAAAAAACGAAAGGTAACGGTAATTGGACAAGATATGGGGTTTACAGTGTGGCTCGGATTTCAAGAAAGGGTTTCCGTTATTTATATGGGTACTTTCGGAGAAAGTTCCAGTACCCGACCGCTACGGGAATTGTAGGGTGCAGTGTTTGAAAAACACCAATAACCATAAGCTTACACGTTCCCATTATTGTGTCTTTAACTTATATATATATATATATATATATATATATATATATATATATATATATATATATATATATATATATATATATATATATATTATACATACATATACTGTATATATTTACACGTACTAATTTTGTTTCTTCAACATTAAGTCGTTTCCCCTAAAAGGAGTTGGCTCCTGAGATACAAGAACACAGTAATCATTGCCACAGTTATACTTTACCTCCGGAATGCTTGCAAGGTGTACAGTTGAGTGTGCGTAGTGGCGTTAGACTCCTACTGATGAACCTTCTGTGAACGTGTACGCAGCGATTGATAATGTGATGCTTATCAGCCCTGGGCGTCATCACAATTCAGTAGTCTAAATATGAGTGAATTAGTGACTTGTCTTACGTTTCGCTTGAGCCTCTTATATATATATATATATATATATATATATATATATATATATATATATATATATATATATATATATATATATATATATATATTGCATATGTATATATATTTATTTATTTATATAACTTGTTATGCATGTATGTATTATTTATATGGATGTTTGTGTGTCGTGCTTGTCAATGTAGTTGTCAGTCACTCAATGTTCGTACCTCACATTCGATAATATTTATAAATAATATCTCTGCTTGATAGACTTCTAATCGTTGTACAGTGGAATGGACCAGATTCTTGAAATTTGGTTTGGATGCACATTGGCACAAGATTCCTGAGTTACTTCTGTCACGGCGGTGTCACACGAGCAGGTTTTGCGTCATCTTTTGGCACTTTATCACCAGATTGTGGAGTAGTTAGCAACTATATAATAATATTTCATGTTTCTGTACAAATGAAGCTGCGTTATGCTGGTTACAGTGATAAGGTGCAAGCGAGAACTTAGACAACTTAATTTTTGCCACTAGTTTAGGGTAATATACGATGCTAGTGCATGCGAATAAAGCAATCAGTTATTGGCTACTTGGTCCAAAATTTGGTTGCAAGATGCTAAAAGATGCTAGAAAACCCGCTCTTGGGACACTGCCTTTAGACATGGCGTTGTCCTGGTGTCATTCCTCCATAACGATTCTTTAATAATAGTTCACAGGTTCTCTAGGGAATTCAAGTGGGAACTAAACCCAGCCCAGTCCTCTGTTAGTAATGTTAGTCTCCGAACCACTTAATTACTGAATCTAAACCGTGAGCAGGGGCAGAATCTTGTTGCAGATCTGTGGCATTGAACGTGCGAGAGCTGCAAGTTACCATGTAATGATGAAAAAAGGAGTTTGTGTATGTATGTATATATATATATATATATATATATATATATATATATATATATATATATATATATATATATATATATATATATGGGAAGCTCTTTATCGAAATTTCAAGAATTTTCAGTGTTTAATCACATTATTCACACCAAAGAGGGATCTCGAGACTTTCAATGCTTACAAATTTGTATACATTCATACATACATACATACACACACATATACTCTATATATAATGTATGTATATATATATATATATATATATATATATATATATATTGCGACAAAGGAAACTTCTTTCCAAGCAACCTCACCTGTTTTTACATCTGTAACGTAACAGAAAAAGAAACAAAATTAATTTCAGTTGTTTTTATTTACTAGAACTTTGGGTTTCCATTTGCCCCTTCGTCAACTCTCTCCTTCATTCCCAAAATGGTTAGCCTTTAATCCTTCTCTCTGTTCAAAATGACTGCCTTAGGTCTTGTTTCCAGGTGACCTTCGAAGATGCCTTCCTCGACGGTGTCAGACAGTGGGCAAGGGAGTAGCCAAAAAAGAGAAAGTTGGCGCTGCACCGCCCGGGCCATGGTAACCTCTCCACGAGGTGACTGGATGCTATGTTCTCGCTATAGAAAACGAGGTGAAGGTTGACCCTTTGCGCCATCTATCTGGATGCCCAGGTGTAATCCCCTGAGGTTAGAAATAGACAATGCAACAGCAGTCGAGAGAGAGAAGCACTCAGAACTCGACCGAGGACAGATGTCCTTACCTTTGCCTGTCTCTTGTACCCTCCACGTGTTCGACCCTGAGGTTCGAACCAGTATACTTTTGTCATGGCATCCCCTTAATTCCCTCCTCCAGCATCGGCGCCATGCTGAGGAGGACATCGTCATCTTGACGAAGTTAATATACAGTACCAGAAATAAGGTTCTTAGTCAGTCATGATCCTATTATTTCTCTGTCTGATTTATTTTCCATTTCCATTGTGCGATCACCTTCAGTAATTTGTGTTGAAGCATCAAGTGTTAACATAATAATGCATTTAGTGTTGAACTGAGCTATTTGGCACCATTTGTGAATTCCCTCAGTTCCCTTTGAGCGTCTTATGATTCGTGCAAGTGACCGTCTTGCAAATCTTGCAGATCGGTCCTGGCTGTAGAACCACTCGGCTCTATCCCATGTGCAGTGGCCTCATGCCACCCCTTAATCTACCCCTCTTCGATGTCCCTGTTATGAAGACATCATCGGGTAGAATATTTCTCTTGTGTAAGATTCATTCATTTAGCAGGCCCTTGTTATTACCTGCCCAGTAATTCGTCATTCTTCTGATCTGTGTTTATTATGTAAATATAATTAATTGAGAGAGCCCTTGAGTTTACGTAATCTTCCCTCACATGAAGAAGGCCCTAAGCCACAGTATTTCCCTTGATTTATTTGTCTACAGAATTGCCTTAATCAGTCCATTTAGTCAGATGTTTTAATGAAATACAGTAGATTTCTTGATAATGTAAGAGCTCCCTGCGATTATCCTTTCCCGCCCAGAATCGCGTATCAAAGGTATATTCGTAGAAATATATATATATATATATATATATATATATATATATATATATATATATATATATATATATATTGTGTGTGTGTGTGGGAGCGAACTCGAGGTAGAACTGTGATGAGATACTTTTACATGAAATTCCCAGAACCAGTTGCAAATACATATGTAAGCTGAGCTAACCTTAGGAATGCTCTTAGAGTAATCCACTAATTTACTTTTTTCCCTTTCGTACGTGGAGGCCCGTTGAGACCCTCATCCAGTATAATAGGAGTATGATGGATTGTAAGCTCGTCACCCCTTTCATTCTTAATGTAGGAGTAATTGTATTGAAACTGAGGTGCAATTTGCGTGGAAAAAAAAAAAACGCTGGCGGCTGTCGATGGGTCAAGTGAAATTAATGAAGCGTGGAATAGATATCAACGCTATGAGATGAAAAACCTTTAGGTTTGAGATTTATTTACCCTCTCATAACACGATTAGGTACTCACATTTATCTCTGCAGTGATTATGACAAGACAGCTCTGTTATGTTTCTGTAGGGGCATTACAGATTGCGATGCGTAGTTAGAAACATTTCCAATTTACTCAAAATTTTGTAGAAACAGAAGCACGTGATATATATATATATATATATATATATATATATATATATATATATATATATAATATGTATATATATATATATTTATATTATATATATGTATACACTAACATTAAGCTACAAATGTCATTTAATATCAATTCGCTCTACCTTGAAACTGTATATATATATATATATATATATATATATATATATATATATATATATATATATATATATATATATATATATAATAATTTCGAGTAGAGCAGAATTGGATGTTAAACGACATTTGTAGCTTAATGTTTCTTTACAACAAATCACTGTGATGTGATAAAAATTAATATATATATATTAATATATATATACATAATTTATACACACATTCACACATATATATATATATATATATATATATATATATATATATAGAGAGAGAGAGAGAGAGAGAGAGAGAGAGAGAGAGAGAGAGAGAGAGATAGTATACTGGTCAATTCTTACTTTTGGATACTCTGATCACTACAAAGCCTTAGGTCCAAATGTAAGAATATGAAGTATTTCTGACGTTCGTGCAGGGTTCAAATCCTGTTTCGGACTTCAGAATTACTTCATAGTCCTTCTTTTGGATCTAAGGCTTTGTACGCATGTATATATATATATATATATATATATATATATATATATATATATATACATATATATTATATAGTGTGTGATGTGGTTGTATATATGTGTGTGTGCTTGTGTTTGTGTGTAGATAAACAGGCAGATAGATACCCGTTTTATTAAGATTTGATACATCGCCAGAGGAAATCGATCCTGTGTAATATCTCCAGCAGGTGTCAGTAGAAATTAGCTGAAGCCAAAGTAGTTTACCAAATCGTACAGTGTTCTTATTTGCTTACCTAACTCTCTTCTCTTCCCTCTTTCCCTCTTTTTGCTAGATGCTTAGATTATTTTGCCTTGTTACATTTGAAATTTTTATATTCCATTGTACCATTTCTCTCTCTCTCTCTCTCTCTCTCTCTCTATATATATATATATATATATATATATATATATATATATATATATATATATATATATATATATGTGTGTGTGTGTGAGTGTTTGTATATAAATATAATTCCTTTCGTATTACGATCATACGAATATGATAGACTGAACAGTAAGCATATTATAGCACCGTAATCACTGTCAAGATTGTATTCATGCGCACACGCGCGCACAGGCACAAATGCGTGTAGACATTCACTTGCACTTGTTTATGTGAGTACATTTGACACATACTCAGAGTGAATGGAGAGAGAAAGACAGAGACTTACGTTCACAATATACATAAAGCACGTCGTCCTATTTATATTCAGTAACGCAGACATCTATTGCTGGCAAGACCTCTTGAAAGGAAATGCTTGTTAATTAGCTTTCGTTATCTCCGCGACGCCAACAAACAAATTTCCAGCCACAGTCCATCACACGAAACGAAAGCTTTAATTAGCTTCTATCTCCCGAGGAATATATCTGTTGTACGAGCGTAAGTGAGGAACTTGTCTTATATATGTTTATGTTGACGCCGGTGGTTTGCAGAACAGGTTTTGTGAATGGAAAGATTCCTCTGAGTACTATATCTATACGTCTACTCGCAAGGCCTAACGGATTCCTGACATAGGACTAACAGGATGTGTTTCTTTGTCTCGAGCCGCTAGATGGCTGCGTTACCTGTGAAATCATCTGGGTGCGAGGTTTCCCAAGATTTTTTTTTTTTTCTTTGAGAGTGTGATCGGACACAGAACTGGGTAGAGAATTAGAGTGATGGGGGGTATAATTCGCAAAATACGTACACTTGGTTTTATTACCTTAATTGAGTAGGTTTCCGTAGTAAGATACTAAAAAATGCAGCATTATTGTAACTGTCGACACTGAGTGAGACACTTCTGAAGCTACTCTTGGTTTCTAATACTGGTCTTAGCACTGCTTCAGTAGAGTGCAGTGAAAGGAGAGCCTCCTGAGGCACACCTCCCCCCCCCTCCCATCAAGTAATACAGTGTTATGGTAATTCACCTTTCTTATTGATTATGGAACAGATGTTACGATAATTCCAGGGATTCTTTGCTTTTCCTCCTTCTTTGGATCGCTGGAATTCATTTCCGGTTTGGTAAATGTGACGTGATACGTGCGGGGAAAATACACTTTGAGTTTGTTTCAAATACGAAGAACAAGTTAAAGATTTTATTTTTTACTCTGTGTTCACTTCTTCCAAGTTAAAGATTTTCGTACTCGAGCAGCAGTGTTATATTGTAAGCGGAAAAATTGGATTTAGCACTCAATACTTGCCATATCTGAAGCTTCATATTTGCTGACATCAATGCCGTTTTCTATATTGTGCAAAAATTGTGTCAAAAACTAAATTTTTCTTCATACTGTTCGTTGAAATATTTTCGTCTTGTTTACGCTGTCTAGAGTCTTAGTACTTATAGCTTGGAGTACTGGGGATAAACTACGTCACCCGGTACATATTAGCATCTCAATACCAAAAAAAAAAAAAGATGCATTTATTATACAGCAGTGGAAATGCTTTTACGCTCAGTGACAATTAATAATACATGTAGTGAGCTGAATTATGTAAATAAAGGTCCTTCTGCAGTTTCCTCTGGTTAGACCTTGAATTAACGGAAACGAACTCGCATTTCGTGTGGCACCTGCTCCGTAGTGGAAGGGTGAGCGGTCCTAACGATTCTTGGTTTAAAATCTCATTTTAAATTTCCGAAGTAAAAAAGACAGCGTCTCAAGTAAGCCAAGAGCGACAAGCCCCAAGATCAGTTTGGAAGGCAGTGTGAATCAGCATCCTGTGTAAATTCGGAACAAAATCGAATAATGGTCCTACGTCAGAGCTTAGTCATATTCAGTTCTGAGATGCTGCAGAAGCTTGTTATTTTGAGATATTAAATTTTTCCTCAGTATACTAAAGGAAAAGTTGAAAAAAAACCCATAGCCTGGCTCATTTCCGTTTTAGTTTAACAAACGTTTTGACATTAAAGTCCTGGGAACGGATGGGGTACGCCCTGAATGGTTTAAGAAGTATATGTCCAGTAAAACGCAGATACAAAAAACTTGATGAAAACCAATGGTAAAGAATTCCCTGCTTCTTCTGTATATGTATATATATATATATATATATATATATATATATATATATATATATATATATATATATATGTGTGTGTGTGTGTGTGTATGTATGTATGTATGTATATATACATATATATATATTATATGCTGTACTGTGTATGTGTGTGTGTTTATATTCCATTTTAATTCTCTGTATTTAGTTCTGACGCATTCTGTTTTATATTGTTGTATGTGTATTTCATTGTTTGTGTTTATTTTTGTGCTTTGCAAAAAACTATTTTCTAGACAGCCTGATGATGGGGCAATGTTGCAGCTTCGAAATTAGTCGCAAAAATAAAAAAAGTTCACTCAAGTGCTGGTCTACATATGCCTTACTCGACTCCGCTGGCCACGGAATTCTCCTATCGCATCTATAATGAGACAACAATATGGAGAGCCAGTTATCAAACAGTATAGGGCGACGGAACGCCTTGATTAAATGCTAGGATAATTAAGGTCCTTATATATATATATATATATATATATATATATATATATATATATATATATATATTATGATATTAAACTGTTGGCCAAATGAAAAGATCCCGATCCAGGTGTACTAGAACCATTTCGAAGTACTGTATATTGAGAATAATTTGCATGCAATTCAGTCAGAGATTTTTTTTTTGGAATGGAGTGTGAAAATGAGTTTTTTGCTGTTATAGTTGGGATGGATTTTTGTGTCATGACATTTGCAGCGAAAATATACTTATTGCTTACAGTACTAAGAATGCTGTTGGCAATGGCATTGTAGCTCCATTCTAACGAGTATGGTAGAAATTAGACTTAATAATTTCATAAAATGGAAAGAATACGTTGAAGGTTTAAATAAGTAGAGTAACTCAGAAAAAAAAAACGAAATGCTCTCTCTCTCTCTCTCTCTCTCTCTCTCTCTCTCTCTCTCTCTCTCTCTCTCTCTCTCTCTCTCTCTCTCTCTCTCTCTAAATGTAGATGTGTCATATTCGTACCATTACTTCTAAACAGTTATGGGATGAAAAATTGTGGGTCTCGACGTAGTACTAAAGAAGTAAAGTCTTTTATGATAACAAAAAGTACTAATGTTTAGGCGGAGTTTTCTGTAGACTAAAGCAGCGATAGAAATAAGCTAATGAACATTTCATTACACCTTGAGACATTCAAACACATAGCGAAGAAACGCAGATTATATATATATATATAATATATATATATATATATATATATATATATATATATATATATATATATATATATATATATATATATATATATATATATATATATATATATATATATATATAAGGTCTGTTTCGATTGCCTCCCACCAGTCGACCGAACTTTGAATGGGAAGCAGCGCTAGCTGGGGTCAAACATAGGGCAGGGGGTTAGCAACCTCACCCCTAAAGACCTTCCGTCGAACATCAGGCACCATCTCCTTTCACCCCTCCCCCTCTCTCTCTCTCTCTCTCTCTCTCTCTCTCTCTCTCTCTCTCTCTCTCTCTCTCTCTCTCTCTCTCTCTCTCGCTCTTATTAAAAAACGAGATTGAGAAATCTGAAAAAATATGACTTTGTCTTCACAAATGAGATTTAAGTATAGCCTAGAGTCCTTTTTTCTATGCTATGAGAAACAAGAGCTAGAATGACAGAACAAACAATTATTAAGTTGATGTTCTGTGACAATGTTAATACCATGTTTATATATATATATATATATATATATATATATATATATATATATATATATATATATATATATATATATATATATATATGTGTGTGTGTGTGTGTGTGTGTGTGTGTGTGTATATATATATATATATATATATATATATATATATATATATATATATATATATGTGTGTGTGTGTGTGTGTGTGTGTGTATATATATATATATATATATATATATATATTATTATTTATTTTCCGCATTTGTTTTGTCTATTATAGGAAAATGATGACAGACTTTTTGACCGTTTGTTATTGATATTAAGGTCTCGTTCAAATGTACTTATATATTTTTTAATTAATAATGAACGATACGTTCAGTGGGTTCATTTCCTTTGGTAATTTCCTTCCTGACATTTCTCTGCAGTACCAGAATAAAGGGGAATTTTAATGTGAAACGTATGCTGATCTACAGTCCTTTTAGGCAGGATTTCCGTTCTATCTTGAAACATCTGTTTAATATGAGGAGGAAAAAACACATATATTGCAGATTTCATGAAGATTTTTGTTTTCTCGTAGCGTTAACGCTTTTAATTTACTTTTTTTTTCCTAGACACTCCGAAGTTTTTTGCTTTTTGATGAGATGTAAAGCCTCTTAAAATTTTCCCCTTTGAAAGGCTAGAATATCCAACTTAACTGCAGGTTTATATAATGACTCAGATTTCTAAGAGTTAATTTTCTTTAACTTTTGAAAGATTCGTTTTATACAAAGAATGGATTGGATCCCAACAGGTATAATTGAGTCTCTCTCACTGAGGCAGGTAGATTCGTAGGCCTTTTGATTCAATGGCTAAGTGTCAGGTGTATGCGTTCCCAAAATTAAGAATACCACTAAATAGTGGCAAGAACAAAAACCTCGGTTCAGTAATACTTGACGGTAGCACGGAAAGTGATAATGGTCATGAGTCTTATGTATAAAACGGTAATCTTGTTTGGCTGCAGATGCTACCATCGGTGGTACTAATAACAAAAACAATTCCTTTGATAGATTATTATTATTGTTATTATTATTATAACTATTATTGTTGTTGTTGTTGTTGTTAACTGTGTTCATGATTACAAGTGATGGCAAAAATTATTCAAAAATTATTTTAGTAATAAAATTACTCGGAAAAGGGAAATTACCCGAGAATTGTCCTGCAGATGAGTTTTCATCTGCTATTATTATTATTATTATTATTATTATTATTATTATTATTATTATTATTATTATTATTATTATTATTATTATGACTGCACTGATGCATCTTAATAGCAAGAGTTTCCGTAATTATTATTATTATTATTATTATTATTATTATTATTATTATTATTATTATTATTATTATTATTATAAAGAAAGCACGGAAGACTTTTTCGTTAAAAAATTGTAAAGAATCAAAACGAAAAGCCTTCAGCTTGCTATCACGGATCGTTTCCGATATTAAGAAAAATGACTCCAGCCAAGATTGCTCTCCACTTGGTGGTAGCCCTTTGGCACCTGACCTAACACACTGAGTTTGCCTCTCCGCCCCTAACTCGCCCCCCGCCCCCGCCCCCATCTAAAATAACGGGATCTGTATTTGGCAAACTTCCGGAAATACTACCATACTGACTTTTCATTGAAACCACTCTCTCCGTACCCCCGTTCTCGCCCACCCCCCGTCCTTACTCACTCGTTCATTCATATTTTCATTCTTTTATCTCTCTCTCTCTCTCTCTCTCTCTCTCTACGTGGTCTGTTTCACTGTCGTTGTGTAAATCGTGTTTCTTTTTCTTTTTTTTTCCCCCTTGTGTCATCTCGGCCGGGCATGCGAGTTTGATATATTATGGCTTTTTAATTTGCGCATGTTTTATTTCAGGGTGGAAATTATCGCCCCATTTATCTTCCGTGCAATAATAACTGGTAAGTTATTATGCTAACTTTTTTTTTAAGCGTACTGCCAGAGTAAAAGTTAGAACGTCATAATAGCGAGACGGCGGTTGTAAATGATTAATGGCCATTGTAGTCCTTGTATGAATGTATTCATGCAAGTTTTGCGTCTGCATGTACTTAAAGCTTACACACACACACACACACACACACACACACACACACGTGTGAAGAGAGCAACATTAGGATTTCTCCTTAGAGGGGATGTTTTAAACGATATTAGCTTTCTGAAACATAGAATAAAAGTGTAAGTTTGAATATAAATAAAATGCACAGTCAAAATATCTCAAGCAATTACAGGAGAACAACAGACTTCATCCGGCTGCAGCCGTCAACATTACCAGAGTTTCTGTTGCAACTGTATGTATGTATGTATGTACATACACGTGTTTATGTATATGTATATATATATATATATATATATATATATATATATATATATATATACATACACATACATACATATATGCATATATATATATATACAAATTAATTCTTAGAACTTATGGAGTCTTGCAAAAGCCTATTTGGCTGGTCAAAACTGACAATGAGCTTATTTTTAATCCATTTGTTTATTGTCAGTATTTTTGTATTGTGTGTAATATATTTTCTTTTGAGTACTAATATTCAAAAGGGTATGATCTTATTGTTATCTCAGGTCACGTTACCCCTTCCATATGAGGTATATAATAATCATTACCATTCTTATCATATTGCCATTGTGGTCGTTGGCTAAATCTATCCATACGTTCTTGGCGTGTGAAATGAAATGTTTTGTATATTATCGGATAAGGAGGTGTTACTATTCGTAAACTTTTGCTTTGAAAGCATATTTCACTACATAATATCGTCCTCACTTTGATTTCACCATTGCCTCAGGTATAAATGATTCAAATCCGGAAAATCCTGGTGAGAAAAGTCAGATTTCAGTTAGTAAATTTACGGACTGAACATAAGAATTGTCTTTTTGAAAGTGGCTTGGTAATTTTCTCTGAAACTCAAGGGGTATATTATAAAATTTCCACCTCGTTGCTCTTATTATTGTTTGATTAGACTTTTTAGAGTAAATTTTATCTAGACTAAAGGTAATTGAGTTACTGAAGACAATTTTGCGATCTGCCTTAATCGTTATAATGCAATAAAACAGACCTTACGTCATCAGCTCGAGACTACATACGAGTAGAAGATACCTTGAGATTACAGTCAGGGAGCTAATCTCTGTTAATAGCTCTCATGTAAATATGCGGTGGCCTTCGTTATGGCCATCACGTCACCATCTCTGTGGTCACGCCCATGCCTCCATGTTGAATGGATAAGTAAAAGATTATTAGAATAAAAGAAGGTAATGTTGTGCTACAGTGACTGTACAAGTACCAGACTTTAAGATTCATCAGTAAGTTATTTTCACAAGGAGAAACTGACGGCCCTTTGCGCAGCCGGAGGTGGATTTAATGCAATGATCACTGATTGACCCATTACTTTGCTGAAGCTAATGTTCAAGTTGTAACCACCTTTTTGTGCAAGATACTTAAGTCTGCGTTTCATATTTTCAGTATCCATTGGTCTAACGGAGTAAAAAGAAGGAATAAATAAATGAATCAGAAAAAATAATTTGATAGACGGGCTTTGCCTCTTCAGTTGAACGAAGGTTTTAGTGGAAAAAAACAAAAATGTTAAGGAATCGAAAAGTTTAGAGTTCATTGCAAATTGCCCGTGTTATACATAGGCACAGAGAAAGATGAGCAGATATATATCTGTGTATATATATATATATATATATATATATATATATATATATATATATGGTGCAAAGTTGTGGGATAAAAAATAAGCCGTGAATAGAGTGTGGAATTGTAAATGCTTGCAAATAAATTTGACTGATTGCGGATATTGAAGAGGTGCTGCAGAAATTGGTGAACTAGATTGAAGGTGTTTGCAAGCGAAAAGCTGAAAGTAAATTTGACAGGAGTAGTAAGGATGTGAAGGTAAATGGAAACCAAGAAAATATAATTGGAGGTGGAGGAAGAGAGAAGTAGTGATCAAAGAATAGGTGAAGCAAGGAATGCACAAGTAGAAAATGTACAGAAGAATAGTAAGGTATTTGAAGTGTCTAGTGAAGCCAAGTTTGGACTATATGAAGGGGCTGTTGAGCCAATTCTCCTTAATGGGTGGAAAGCGCGGATGTTGAATGCGAATGAAAGAGGCAAGTTTGAAGTAATTTTGTAGAACTGTTTGCGTACATGTGGCATGAGAAGGATTGAAAAGGTGCAAAATATGGAGATGCTTAGAAGATATGGTAAAGAGGGTACCATAATTGAAAGGATACATCAGTGTTCTGAGATGGCTTGGACATGTGAAAAGATTGGGAGATGAAGAGTTAGGTGGGAAGAGGAACGAAAGACCTAGACAGCACTGGATAGATGGCGTGAAAGAGATATGTGATGGGGGGGCCGTATTATACAGGAAGTTCGAAAGCCTTCTGTCTATGCCCATATGTGCATGTGCCCCAGCCAGGATTCGAACCTGGCATTAGGTTTAGATACAACAGCACCGTCGACTTTGACTATTCTACTATGCAGAGAGGTGTAAGTTAATGCTGACTCTGCTGTATATATTCCAGTCGAAGTTAGGTTCTGTGATTTGAATCGATAATACATGGCTAATTATGAATTATTGTCATATATACGTGGGTGTGACTTTTGTATATTCACAAATATTAAGCCAAAAATACCGTTTAATATCGAATTCACTATAATTTGGAAATAACTTACACCCAAGGGAACTTATAGTTGAAAAGTCCAAGCGTTTTTGCCAGGATTCGAACCTGAGCCTTTGGTTTAGGTGCAATGATAAACAGTCGAACTGACCACGCGGTTATTAAGAGAGATATAGGTTGATATTGGAGACATGTTGATGCTGATTTTAAGTACAACACGTAATTTGACAAAAATATGTCCATCAGAGTCGATATCATCTTTTATATCCTGATGATAGTCGAGTGGTCTAAGTCTACCGTTTAGCTTAGTATCTAAACCAAAAGCATGAGCTTTTACGGACATTAATCGTCAGCTCAGAATGAAACAAAAAGTCTATAGCTGTCTCTTGACTATAAATAATTATCGAACTATCAGAGTACCCATTGTTCTCGTGGGAGCTCATAAAACATACCAAGTAGCGACAACCATATACATTACTCCAGGGGGACTTTGCATTACTGAGTTTGTTTCTTTTCTTCTGCTGACATCATTCAGAATTCTCTCCCTTCTTTTGTGTCTCCTGCTTCCTTTAAACTCCAGTCTTTCGAGAGTTAGGTCTCGCTTCTTTTGGGGTTAGGTTCTTGCATAGCTTGGTTATTCCTTGCATATTTCTCCGATCATTGGGCACTGCGCAAGTGTGGTCATTTGTCATTTGAACTCATATTAGCAAGAAGAACCTTATCATTAAGTAAGTTAAAGATTGTACTGGTCATGGATATGTCTTGCATTGTTGATTGCTAATCATTGAAAACTATTGTGATTGAGTGAATGTTATTCTTTTTGATAATCCTGAGACTTACTTTAGGGAAATGTAATTAATTTTACCGTTGAGTTTAGATTTTGGTATACAACCCTACACTATATATATATATATATATATATATATATATATATATATATATATATATATATATATAATCGGGAGTATTGTCATGCTGCGCGACAAATATTGTAATAAAAATCTTGTCAGCGTCAAATGAGAAAGGGTAATTGTAAAATACGAAACAGCTGAAAATGCCTAAGCGGAGTCCAAAACAGATCGAATTAACTGTAACGAAGACGTCCAAAACATGTGCGCATAACCAGACGTGTTTGCCCGCCGTGCATTCGCGGCACAAAAACCACAAGCACATCCGCAAACACATGGCAAACACTTATCGGGGCACGGCACATTGCACGTACATCGCATAACTCCCAGCACATTATTGCAAGGCGTTGGATGTGATGTCGACCAGGAACTCTTAACCCCTCCCTCTCTCTCTCTTCCTCTCCCATCCCCCCTCCCCTACCAAGCAACTGGCAACACCATAACCTAACCACGACACCCCATCCAACATCCCTTCCCCTTCCCCTCTCCCCCGCCCCCTCACCTCCCAAACACTGCAGCTCCATAACCGCCCTCCAATCTCCCGACTGGAGGAACTTGCAGTCCCTCATAAAAACAATGTGGTCGATTGAGGTTGGTCAGCCTCTCACGGCCTCTCTTTCAGCCAGCCACCCGCCCTCCCGTTTCCTCCTCTTCTCCGGCATGTTGTCTGAATTAAATCCCTCCTGGAGTTTCGAGTCTCGGTTACAGGTATATGGACATGATGAAGGCTCCCACGGATCAGTGACAGAAAGGAAAACACGTACTTTAAGACTGTCAGTCCTCCATGTATGAAAGGATTCATACACTG
>NC_089759.1:23911656-23931656 GCF_040412425.1 Macrobrachium rosenbergii
GTTAAATTACGTTTTATCACATCCTCTATTTTTTCATCTTGAGTTACTGTTTGGGACAGCCTTCTGTCAGCCTCCATCTCATTGTAAGTAATGGTCATATTCTGAATGCACAAGAAATTCCTTAGTTGACTGTCATGAATATGTGTGGTTGCAAGAGTGCTTTAAGTAGAGGCTGCTTTGCACGAGTTTTATTATTTTTTTTTCCTAACAATACCGTTGGCTGAAACTGAAATTATTTTTTTTTTTTTGTCAGTGTCAGTACACTCCAGAACACGCTATGTCGTGTTTAGTGAATCACTTATATAATATACAATAAGTGACAAGTCCCAAATTCTTTGGTAGTTCCATGAAGTTGTAACTGATGAAATATTTCTTCAATGATTAATAGCTCTACGAAATACGAGCCCACTTTGCTGGCAATCAGAAATATATAAAAAAAGAACCATTTACACCAAAGATTACGGAACCATTGGTTCCAATGATCAAGGAACTTTTGGCACTAAGAACTGCCACTGAAGACTGAACCATTGTTCTTAATGATGAGGAAACAGTTGACACTCAGAATGAGAGATCATTTTAGGCTAAAGGTTAGATTATCATTGGCTGCAGTTTCAAGAGTCTTTAATTGTAAAGGCTATGAGAGCTATTTTCTTACGTTTTCTCTTATTTTTGCTCTCCTTAAAACAGAACAGATTTTGTAATCCTCGTCACATTCACGTTTTAAGTCTGACCTAAACGGACGAAGAAGACTTTTATTTTTTCCTTTTAATGCTAAAACTGCCAAGACTCAAGATTGTAAGTTTGAACATTCAGTGATAATCGTATTGTAGTCATTCCCCAAAAATGGAGTGGTACCACTTGATTTGATATTATTTTTCTTAAAACAATGACTTTACCTTTTCGGGAGATGCTGCATTGAATCCGAAATTGAATTCTCTTGATAGTACAGTAATTTAATATAACCTTTTCTTGATTTACGATTAGCTGATTTATTTGTTGCGCGTTGGTAAAATGTGCCTATACCAAAAAAGTATATCTAAATCCAATTTCCCCTTGTATTTTAATTACACTAATCGATTCATGTCCTGATATAAGGTAGAAAAATCGGCAAAGTTTGTATCTAATTAAAAAAACAAAACTAAAGGTTTTATATTTTGGATATCGGAACTTATAATTATTTATTTTCTTCTTCACCGATGCATGTTAGTATTCATTATTGTATCTTCGAGCATTTTATGTGAATTTCCTTAATAGCTTTGTAACATATTCTGCTAATTTTGTAACATATTCGTGTGATTTTCCAAAACTGTGATAGAAAACTGCGAATTTTTTAGCCAAGACAGAATTATTATAACAGTAGTTAGTGATATCCTCGTAAAAAGTACTATACTCTTACTCATGTCTATCCTACAGTTCGGGTGTGCTCGAATTTTTTTTATATTACCAGAGTGAGACGGTAAGTGATTTAAGGTGCCCCTACAGAATAAGGTAAAAGTGTTTCCGTATGGATATACGCGCGCGCGGGATGGCATTTATATTCATTTCTGTAGCAGCGGATGCGCACGCTATCTGGATTTGATGAGAAAGTCGCGGAATAAAGTCGGTCAATGAGTGGATGACGAACCGCTGCTACTTACTTTTCATCAGGTTCCAGAAAGAAGCGGTTATATATGGCTGAAAAAACCATGATTGAGTCATGCGCACAGAATCGGTTTAGGGGTTACCGGATCATATAAGCCTTGATCTAATGTGTTGCGAAAAATTATATTAAAGTGAAAACTTAATGGTCTAGTAGTAAAAGGAAATAATTATAAATTTTAAGGTAAAATGTGATGTAACATTTTATACTTATTACTCAGCTAAGTGTTGCTGCCGTTTAGTGAAAAGATATAATCATAAACTTAAAGTAAAATGGAATGTCACACTGCGGCCGTGTAGTAAAAGGATATAATCGTAGATTTAAAGTATAATGTGATGTCACATTTATACTTATTACTCAGACAAGTTTTGCTGCTGTGTATCAAAAGGATATAAACATAAACTTAAAGTAAATTTGATGTAACATTTGTACTTAATGCACAGACAAGTATTGCTGATTTCCGCTGGCCAAGTCCTGCTTATTTGTGTTTGGATGTCAATTCCATATCATGCGTGAGACTGTTTCCCAACTGTTAGTAGCAGCCACTGCATTGATTGATTGATTGAGGCTACTAAAACTGGCGTCACAAAGTCCGTGAATGATGGTAAAAAAGGTACTGTGCACTGTGGTACAGTAATTGGTAATTTTTAAAAATTTTTATAGCACCCTCGCTACACCTCAGGTCTTCCGAATATCTGAGCTAAGCAGCGTTGGCCTTGGCTGGGTTTATGGATGGTGACCACTATGGGAGACCATAAGGCTGTAGGGGCATTATCCCTTTAGCCATTGGTTGGAGTTAAGGGGCGTTAAGCTAGCAGTCTCATCCCCGTAATTAATTTACCTAAGATTCTTGGTTTTATTACGGAAATGGATAATTAATGCAGGTGTAGGTGTGGTTTCTATCCATATAAAAACCACGTCATAAACACGCACTCAGACATTAAAGGGGACTGACAAAATAAATCTCTCTCTCATTGCTGAAGGAGGAAGATACACACACACACATATATACACACACACACACACACACACACACATATATATATATATATATATATATATATATATATATATATATATATATATATATATATATATATATATATATATATATATATATGTGTGTGTCTTTTTGTTTGCACAGTAATAAAAATAATTAATACAGGAATAAAGACAAACAAAAACGCTTAGTTGTAGACCCTGACGCCTAAATGAATATCATAAATTTCAAGTCTCATTAATTTGCCGTTTCCACATGCTATCTTTCAAGGAATTGCAGAAGTGCTCGAGACCCGGATAGAAACGTTACCAGCACAAGGAATCTGTGCGGTTCTCGCTACTTTTTTGTTTGCATGACTTTCCTCCGTCTTCCTTTCGTAGTGAAGTCTCGAGAAACTAATCGATATGTGGTTATAATTTTTTCCATGGATGTTTACTCCAAGTTTGGTATTGATTGATTAATTTTCATTGGTGTCTAGTCCAGATTTAGGTTTATATGTTTTTATGATTTTTGTTTTAGGAGCTGGGATGTGAGCTATTTTATATGAATATTTTCGTTGATTTTTTTATTGAGGTCCTGGTGCGGGTAATTAAAATTTGTCAAGAACGTTTAAGACAAGATTACCCTGACATTTCCTGGTGGGCTGGTGTTAAACCAGAATTTTGTATATGAAATGTTCCTTAGATTATAAGCAGTGACATATAATACATTTTGTCTGTGTTCTTGCATAATACTTCGTATTGGTAAATAGGCCTATGGTTTTAGATTTTCATAAATATTCTTGGACGTTTAGAACAGGGTTGTGAAAAAAATCATTAGATTTTGGCAGTGATCCTTTTACTCTTGAGATAACTCAGGAACTTCCCCAGTAAATTGAAACACCAATCCATTAGGTTTTATGTCGTTCCTGATCCAGTGGAGGGGAAACTGGTCTATCTCTTAAGCGTTGCCGCGTGTTCTTTCAGGTCATCTTTATTTAATGCGTGTAGCTCGAGGCGTGTAACTGTTTGGCCACTTTCTCTGGGTATTTCAATGATGTTGAGTTAAAGGTCTCCCCGCCTCGTATGTTATGTGTGCCAGCACTTCCATTTCATGTTCAAGAGTTACATAAGTGAACTTGAACGATACAGAAAGCGAATCGTAATTTAGATTCTTGGTTTGTAGGAGTACCGATAGATTTAAGTCTAGAGTTGATTCTTGATGAAAGCAAGTGTTGATGAAACATCAGATGTGGGATTTTACTTTCATTGATGATGTCGTTCGTAATGTTTGTTCCCTAATGTGCTTATAGACTGTATTTTCGTAGAGAGAGAGAGAGAGAGAGATTACGAGTCTCGTGATAACCAATATTATCTTTTGTCCGACGTCAGGCAGGCACAGCGATTCGGTTATTTTGATAATGCGAAGGAGTAAACACACCATTACTTCACATTTGGCGCTGTGGCGTTTCGGCCGAAGCCGTCCTATATAAGATTGGCGGTAGAAAGCAGTGAGGAGCAGGGGGTTGATGATATCCAACGGTATTTTACCCTCAGTCAGCGTTGACCCGCGCCTTATGCAAGAGACGAAGTGCGTCTCAGACCCCCTTTCGGATGGGGGTTATATTATACGATGGCGTTTCACCCTATGATCGGCTTCGATCCCAATAACCGGAAAATTTGCATCCTATACCATTGGCTTCTCATTACTGGCTGCAACAGGCCGCCAATTTTCTCTTCAGGGTGGTGAGGCGCTGGGATCGCTCACCCCCGGCCATGGTTTGGTCTTGCCTCGCCTCCTCCTACTTCCCAGTCCCATTCAGTCATACCGGTAGTATACCGGTATACTCTACCGATGCCGGTGTGGCTGTGTTTGAAGTTTTCATCTCCAGCACCGAAGAAGAAGAAGAAGACGAGAGAGAGAGAGCTTATGAAAGTTGTTTCTCTGAGGTGGCCGTACTTTCATAGGGACGATATTATAATCATGCAAGTCACTTCAGCACTAGACTAGGGAGTGCAGTTTTCTTTTGACCATCGGATAATTAGGTTTTCTTTTTACCGTTTTTATCGTCAGTACTTTGCCTCGAATATAGTTGAGTCATCCATTATTCACCTCTTAAATGGACTTCGATGTGACCACATCACTGCACTTACAACGATTTATATCGAATGACCTCGTTCTTCAACTTCTTGTTCCTTCCGCGCGCGCGCACGCACGCGCGCATGCACGCGCTCTCGCTCATACTCGATCTCGTCTCGTAAAACAGGTGCACTACTGGGTCTGACGTATTCACCTGCGCAGTATTAATTGATAGAACGAAACCATTCCTGTATTTCTCTGTGCATTTGTCCGTCATTAATCCGTCTCATGATCCTCCATTTTTGTTGAAGGATAGGATACCAGGATTACTGTCCTTTCTGCCTCAAACCTAAACAAAACGAACAATGAAAAGGAAGCAAGAAGTGTGGAGCTCAACCAAGAAGGAAGCTGTAGAATAACCTCAAAACACAGGAAGTTCTAGAGTAACCTCTAAATGCAAAAGCTGAAAGAGACTTGTGCAGCTTGGCAGTTAAAATTGAACGTTCTTAAATGGGGAAAAAAAAATCAGGAACATCAAGTGATTCACGCTTTATTACAATGAATATCAGACGTACATCATTATCTGAAAATAAAGAGGAAAAAGGGCCATAGATGAAGACCTATATATGACTGGAATTCGGGCACAAAATGCACAAAAAAAGAAGTCAGAGAAGAGAACGAGCATATCAGTTCAAAGGAAGGACTGAAATTATGCATCTTCATGAATAACTTATCTGTTTAAACCACAAATATAAATGACTGATAAATTAACTGAAATTACGAGGTTGTCCTGATGCTGCGTACCATTTTCTGTATAATTGTTTGTCTAAGAATCCAGTGCAATTTTTGGGACAAATTACATATGCAAATTTCCTTTAGTATCTTGTTATCTAGACTGCTGTAATTTCACGAGTCCTTTTTGTTATAATTGATTTATATAATTATTTTTGTGAACAATGTTACTTTTAGGATTGAGTAAAATATTTACACTTGAATGAGTTCTAACGATTTTTTTTTTACCAAATAACGTGCCATGTATTGGAAATATGACAGGAGTATGGAGAAATTTGTCATATCTGAGCATTCTAACTAGTTAAGAACTTACCTATTGGCTGCTCAGTACTAACGGAAACATTTATTGTTTAATGGTGTCTCTAATTTATAGAAATATTTGAAACGTTTCGTTGTTTAATAAGCGCGGCCAGGTATACCCCATAAAGTGATTGGCTGACTTACAATAATACTCTTTTCTGCTTTGAGTAAAATTTACATTGAATTCAAGATAGCCCACTTCCACTGAGACACTTTAAAGAGGATACCTCTTGCGTCTTACATCAGCATGGTCGCACTCACTTGGAATTTCCGCTACTTTCGGTGACAACAGGAAATATAAGCATTAGCCCAAAGTATTAAAATGTGACCTGCTTGATACTTTCTCGGTACCTTTAGTTTCTCCTACCCTGTTTTATGACCATTTCTGTAGGTGCATAAATATTTGGGGTTTTGCGTCGTAACTAATTGGGGATATTCTGAGGAAGATAGTTTTTGGGGTGGTTTATCCTTTTATCGTTGCAATAATGTGAAAGCACATTATTATTGTCATTTTGTTAATTGAATACTGATATGCCGTCACACATTTGCTTTTCGTATCGTAAATTTCTCGCCTAAAAATGTCTTTTATGAATGAAGGACCAAGGATTCTTTTACGGGTTTCTTAGTTTTTTGTTTTTAACTGTTTTAGGGTCCTTTTCGTGAATCTGAAAATTAGTGGTTCAGCCTCATTTAACTCAAAAAAGATCTCTGCTTAATCATACCGCTAGGGTAATTTGGTAAGACTATTACTGAGAAACTAAGGATTTTGTGTAGTCAAAATCTCTGGGGAAAAATGTATAACTTCCGGCCTTCCTACTTGTTTCGAAACACTGTTACTATTATTATTATTATTATTATTATTATTATTATTATTATTATTACGCATATAAATCGAGGTTTTTATGAGAAACTCAAATTACGTCTTGGGCTGGTAAGGCTGCAGACCAGTTTTGCCTGTAGGTGAACCAGATTCCCTTTTTGATGAAAGTTCTGTTCTCATGGAACTTTTTTTTTTTTTTTTTTTTTTTTTTTTTTTTTTTTTTTTTTTTTTTTTTTATCTGCGAAGTCTATACCTCATGGACAAACTTGCTCGAAGTGGATGCGTTCTTTTTAGTAACGCGATAGATATAATTCAGATCATGGCTCGAAGGCTTTATGTCAAAAGAAAACTCACAGTGTAACCCTTAGAGCCTGTGCTTAGACGAGTCTCCACGATGTCAGGACACCCATTGCCAGACGTCTTTCATTCCAGTTTACTGGAAAAATTTCGAAGAGTTTTCCAGGTAATGATATGGATGCTGTTGCTTGTATTACAGACCACTTTAAAACTTTTTTCCTTTCAATTTCTGAGAGTTGTTTCTCAGACTCTGCCTGTAAGAATGTGCTCACATTATCAGTAATAAAAGCGGATAAATCCTATTAAATTTCACGTAACTGCTCAGTTTTCTTTGCGAAACCATCTATTCTTTGCTTAATTAGTCGATGCCTAGCTGATTGATGGCCTCAAGTCTTATAAATCTTCAATTGTTTTATTGCTGAAAGAGGTTCATTGACTGACATTTAACATTCAATAAAGGGACGACGTCTTCTTGGACTCTTCTTCTCCATTCGCGCCGGACATGACCCCTGCTTTGCAGGAATGCACTTCATTTATAGGTTCCAATTCATTTATTATTGGAGTAAACACGGACACAAGAGCCGTAGCCGGTTGCTTCAGTAATGATCCTTTGGGGCCAAAGTTTACCTGCCATCTCTCCCTGACTCTCGTAAGTAGTAGCCTGAAGACTATTATTTTATAAAAGCACTGCCTCTTCCTTTCGGCTAAGATTATGAGATAGAATCCGACGACCATCATCAGGCAATGCACTGGTCTCTAGTATTAGGTGCGGTAAATCTTAGATGAATATATTCTGCAGCAGACCTCCCTTAAATCCCCCCCACCCTTTTCCTCTACGCGTACCCCCTCCCCCTCTCCAACCCCCTCAATATATTGACTGCCCAAAGGTACTCAGACTTTCATTACATTTATTTCTTGTTCGTCTGCTTCTACTTTTTAAAACATTTTTTTGTCATTTTGCTCGAGTTTATAATCTTCGGTCATTGTTATTTCTCGGGTGAAAGCACGTATTTTGGTCTATATTTATTTGTGAACTGGGCATTACGTCTTAGAGCATAAGTAGTTATTGCCTTCTTAATGTTCTTTAAAGAATGACTTAGCAATCACAATTTTAATTACATACGTAATATATCTCCGTTGCAGTGTTGTGTTATCACTTAATATAATTAATTACAGTTGACTTGTGCGTATCTTACATTAGGTCTCGTCAGCCCTTGGACATAGCAATCACAGTTTTAATCACATACGTAATATATCTCCGCTGCAGTGTTATCACTTATATAATTAATTACAGTTGACTTGTGCGTATCTTACATTAGGTATCGTCAGCCCTTGGATAGGTGACCTACAGTGAGTGACAGCTCCCATGCTCATTATTTAGGTGTGGTAGAGACCTCGGGAGTATGCTATGGGGGTGCAATCGATCACGGTGAGACCTTAAAAATTCATAAATGGAAGGTCGATCACACGTGTGTAATGAAGAGAAAACCAATGATGAGGGTGAAAGATTAGATAACAATTTTGACTTTCGGACTCACTCTCTGGACTCACTGTCCGACTGAGGCTCTGCAACAGATTCATTGCAACCCCAGCTGATATTTTCCTCGTCTGTTTTGCGTTTTCACGGGTAAGCAAGACTTATTCTCGTCAGCCGTTGTCAGAGAGTAAATAAGCAAGCCGCATCAGAGTAGAAAATTAATAAGAAACGGATCTTAATGATACGCTCATTTAATTATGGTATGAGACTGCCATTCTTTGAATATATTACATACATCAAAATTATCGTAATGCCGTTGGGGCTGATAGTGTAATAGAATAATTGAATTTCTGAGGTTTTGAGGATAAACATAACTAAGTCCATTTTACCTCGGTGATTTTGGTATTGTTCCTTTCTTGCTTTTCCTTAACTCCATAGTTCCTCGCTGGGTGAGCTGGTTCCGTTCTCAACTACCACGCTGTTGGTCGCGAGTTCGAATCTCCGACCGGCCAGTGAAGAACAAGAGGAATTTGTTTCTGGTGATAGAAATTCATTTCTCGCTATAATGTGGTTCGGATTCCACAATAAGCTGTAGTTCCCGTTGCTAGGTAACCAATTGGTTCTTAGCCACGTAAAAATAAATCTATTCCTTCGGGCCAGCCCTAGGAGAGCTGTTAATCAGCTCAGTGGTCTGGTTAAACTAAGATATACTTAACTTAACTTAACTTAACCCCATCTGCATAGTCTTTTTAACATTTTTCACTTAATCATTCACACCTATCAAACTAGTTTTTTTTTTTTTTTTTTTTTTTTTTTTTTTTTAGTTAAGATAATAGCATTTTGAGCAATTTCTCTTCCTGTTGATGTAGACAGCTTGGCCTCCTTAGTTAAGAAATTTTTAGGATATGTATGAACTTACCGAGTTGCATATCAAACTGATGTTGATGATGAGGCGTTAGAAATTTTACAGTTTATGGGAAAGTTTATTCCACCACATTATGTCATTCCTTAGGTTGATTATTTTTGGGACATTTAATATTGGGTCATTTTATACGTTCTTTTCTTGTTTCCCGTATTGCGTCTGACAAGAGAACGTTGTGGAATTCGGGCAGTCGGGTAATGTATACAACGCTACCATCGAGATGATGATTATACCAAAACAGTGCAAATCTGAGACGAGTGAAGTTTCCGTATAGAGTTTCATAAAAATGTTCTGGGATTATTTATTTGATTGATGCATCTGCTCTCTCTCTCTCTCTCTCTCTCTCTCTCTCTCTCTCTCTCTCTCTCTCTCTCTCTCTCTCTCTCTCTCTCTCTCCAGTATCATCACTATCTTCTTGCTTTCTTCCTCTTTTTATTCAGAAATCCTCCTCCTCCTCATCCTCCTCATCTGCTCTTCTCCGCTTGCGACGGAAAGATAATGTGAATGATTAATGAAAGGTGAGGGTCGTCATTAGATGCCCCTTGTGTGCCTCCAAAAGACCTCAGTAAGTTTGGGTGACAAGTGAGAAAATTAATGGAATTCTATTCTGCCTCTTTGGGTGGTGGTGGTCGGGGGAAAAGAGACTGGTGGTGGGTGATAGTCCATCACTTCTGTGGGGAACGTAATCTAAAATTAGATTACTTGTGAGCTTCTAAGTAATTGTAAATTTTTAAGATAAATGCAATAGGTCGTGTTAATATTTACTGTTGCAGTCAAAAGCCATTGGAAGAAATTTGCGTGCTGGTTTTGTTAAGGTGCTTCGGTTTATTACTTAATGGCTCGTTAATGTCACCAGGTAATGCTTTGAAATCGTTCCTATTCACCTTCGAAGACTGTCGTGAGGATTATTCGTAATCCGAAATTAAATCCGTTTGCAAAGAATCTTGGGTTGGAAATGATGTCAAAGGTTATTATTAGTTGAAATAACATATGTAGGGGAAATATATGCATGGTACACATATGTATTTACCTGAGACAAATACAGTTTTTCCCTTGAACCTCGTTGCTAACAAGAACAGGGAATGAAATCTACACATGCGCGTGAATGAGGTAAAGTTACATATTCCTCAAAAAGTTTAAATCTCTGTTATTTAATTTTTCTGGTTTTCATTATTAGCCTTTTTTCATTAAAGTCCAACTGTCTTCAGTAATAGATATGGTGTATGGATGTAGTGCAATATTCAAGTGATTAGGCGTTGACGTTTGCAAATGCACATTTTGTCATAGCGATAGTTTGTGTACACTAAAACAAAATGCATGTAACAAGAAAAGCAAAGGAAGAAAAAACTTCTGTAAGGGAAAAAGGGAAATATATGATAGATAGATTACAAGGAACTATGCATCCCTTAGTATTATCAAAAGTAATTGTACGTGTTTTATGAATGCCATACTCACACGCGCACGCACACGCTAACGCACATGTATTGAAATGTATATGCATATGCATAAAATTATATATTTGTTTTTTTTTTAAGTGTTTATGTTTGCTTACATAAATTCACGGACCCCGTATCTCATTTCATCTAGGGCGAAATGTAGGACCTTGAATCGGTTCCTTGGCCTTTAAACAAATGGGAATTGCGAGTCATGGTTATTAAATCTTTTGGGCGGAAGTCTTTAGATGCTGGGGGAGTTTTGTATTTGATTTATTGTTTCACAGTCGAACGCTGCAATATTTTATTTTTGAAAAAACGGGAAATGAAATGTGTACTTTGGAAATGATGGAACACACCAATCCGATGAATGATTTTCAAACTGATACTTCCGCAGCAAACAGGATTTATTAGATTTTGTTTATTGAAACGAGAGAGAGAGAGAGAGAGAGAGAGAGAGAGAGAGAGAGAGAGAGAGAGAGAGAGAGAGAGAGAGAGATGCTTTGTGGGTTTGAATTTAATTTATTTTATCTTTTTTTAATAAGTGATCTCTTCTTTCTGTATTTCCCACTACCGTCTGTTACTTCTGTCTAATAAACACCATATTATTTGGAAGCTTGAATTTCAAGTCAATGGCCCCTGTGGATTTGTTCCATATGAATAGGGTTCATCTTCTGAATAATAATAATAATAATAATAATAATAATAATTGTAGATGAAGAATGAAATTTATGTTTTGTTAGGTTTGCAGATATTAGTATACTACTGTAGATTGTCGAGAAAATCTACTGGTTATTTTGGGGGAATTTTGTATGACCTTTATTGGAGGCACTTAATCAGTAGTAATCAAGAGTTATTTAAAAACACCTGGTTGGGTGTTAGTAAAGATAATAATTACTTTGAAATTACATATCTTGTGTTAACAATGATAATTGACTAATGTGGAGTAGACCATTCATTGAAGAGCCTGAAAAAACTGAACTTGTCAGGTGAGAGTATTCAAAAAGATTTTTTTTCCTCTCCCACCTGAAGTTTTAAGCCATCCTAAATTTTGCCTTCTACACTCATTATATACTCGAAGAGTTACTTTGCCTTCAAGGTTGCTAATAGCTATTTTTCCTAATTTTGTCTTTATTGCCCAGACCTCGAGAGGCCGACCAATCAATTTATCGCTGTTCGGGAGCAAGACTTGTTACCAATTCCATGCGAACTTGGTTCAGAATAGGGTGTGGTTTGACTTGGAGAGATGTTCAGGGTCCTTTCCATTCTCTCCTTAACCTTTGGTCTTCGTTAGTTTTAGGGAGCCTACCTTTGAATGTTTTTTTTTTTTTTTTTTTTTTTTTTTTTTTTTACAGATATCGGTCGATATTTGTTTGCTACAAGCGTGGAAATCAGAAATGATAACAGAAAATCCATTGAAAAATTACTTTGGCAAAAAATATTCAGTCCTCACTCTTTCCACTCTTCATTTACCCTCTCTTAAGTTGTTTTGCTAATATATGTTTTCTGTTTTCAGTTTTAATATAAATTCTTGACCACTTTCAGTAGTATTTATAACTTCTCTCTGTATTCACCAATCTTAGCTGCATCGCCCAAAAGTGTCAGCTTGTTACCATTCCGTGTGAAATCTGTGCAATGTTCCACAAAGATTTATTGTATGTTTGTCTCTTTTCTTCACTTAATGTTCTTCTCTTTTCTTAACTTATCTTTTAGCACATGCTTTATATTATCGTATTGAATTGTTAAAAACAAACTACATTTTTCGCCATAGCTCGTTAATGTTCAACATCAGAGAGAGGCGCCCTCAAACACACGCACGCACGTGTGTGTGTGTGTGTGTGTATATATATATATATATATATATATGTGTGTGTGTGTGTGTGTGTGTGTGTGTGTGTGTATGTATGTATGTATGTATGTATGTATGTGTGTATATATATAAAATACAGTGCGTGTCCACATTTTTTTGTATATACCAGTGTAAAAGTTCTGTAGAACAAAATGGGCTTTGTTCAAGACTGGGACGGTACGTAATGTCCGTAACGTCGAGACTAGTTGTCGTTAGTCCCGAGGGAGGTTCTGTCACTTGTTTCTCAATGTGAACGGTATACAGAGTAAAGGTGACTTTCGTGCGAGTTTCGGGACGATACGTAACGTCCGTTGGGTTAGGATTTACCGTCTTGACCCCTACTTTTATTGCTGTTATTCATAGATTTTATTGGTTGCATTCACGAATCGTACGTAATTGTAATGACCGAAATCACATCTCAGCATATTTATTTCCGAATAATGGAATGTATACAGTCTCTTTCAAAAGCTCCAAATCTCAAATGAAATTAATGAAGAAATTCTTCACAGCTGGGATTCGAACCCGTGCTTAGATGTTTGATGAGTAAGCTCAAGTCCTCTAATAAAGTATGCACTAACCTCAGTCCTCTAAACATCTTGGGATTGATCACACTTATGAAGAAGTTTTTCATGAATTTCCGTTTGGATTTCAGAAGAAAGTTTATCTTTATGATATATATATATATATATATATATATATATATATATATATATATATATATATATGTGTGTGTGTGTGTGTGTGTGTGTGAGTGTGTGTGTATAAATGCATATATGTGTAGATAGTCTGCGTATATGCATGTTTTGTAGTTTGTTGGTTATAAAGTAGTAGTAAGCATATTTATTGTCATTAGGTATGTTGAATAAATGGTATAAATGAAAAGGAAGTACGTATAAGAATTGATAATATAAATCGGAATTATGTAGATTTAGTGTAAATGAAAATGTGCTACAACAAGGAAAACATAAAAGTGACAGTGACCTTTGATTTTATTATTTTGTCTTGCTTTACTGCCCTGGGAAAATGAAAATTACGTAAGGTTTTGCATATGGTCATTACTAGCAAAAGCGATTGTATAAACGCACAAGTGTGGCGGGCTGGTTGAACTGGACGCAGTTTGGTTTGGAGGGGGGATGGGGGTGCGTCTCGTTTCCGTCGATATGTAGTAACTAATGAATTTTGTGTTTGTGTTCTGGGGGATAATCATGACTGCTCACCGCACGGCAGTGTCAGTTTCCGTGACTTGGATGCTGTGGTCTCACGCACTTGGGAAAGATGATCAGCGTTTGGTTTGGTTCTCTCCGAGGGTTCATGGCCATACTCTTCATTTAATACTCTGCCCTCTTAGCGAGACGTTTGTACGCACCTCTCTCTCTCTCTCTCTCTCTCTCTCTCTCTCTCTCTCTCTCTCTCTCTCTCTCTCTCTCTCTCTCTCTCTCTCTCTCCCCGTCACACGTACGTATACACCTAAGTTTGTGCTCCTTATATCATGCTCTTTTTGTTTTCTCTGGGCGTGTTCATCGTTCTTGACCATTCGTCTCATATTTTGCGGTTTGTGTTTGTATTATGTTTTGCTCTTGGCTTTTGTTTTATATTTACAAAAGCGTTTTTGTATGAAAGAGTAGCTGTAGTTATTTGCACTTTAGTTTTCAGGCGCTAATTTGTCCGCCTTTCCTATATAGTCTGTCTTTAATGTGGGTTGTTTGGGGGATTTTCTCACTTCAAGAAAAATCAGTCATTAGATGAGTATTGCTCTTGTTCCAGACATACAAACACCACACCTTGTATTTCTTATCAGAATTGACTTAAGAATTTTCAGGATCACTTTTCTTTTTATATGAACATTCCCAACTCTTATTAAACATCAAGTATACTGTAGTTGTTTCATAATGAAATCTTTGTTCACGTAAGCTTCTGATTCCTGCATAACATGTATGACCTTACGTTAACTGATATTCATTCGGCAGTCAACACTATTTCAAACATCTTTTAGTGTTGACAAAGACTGTCGCTATAGTTTATGCATCATGTGTTTGTTTCTTTTAATTTTGAACTAGACTTTAAAATAAACTACTAAACAAGAATGAACGTCTTCCTTTTCATTAAAGAAGGGGTATGGACCGATTTGCTGCTCGTCGTCTGCAGTTCAGTTTCTCTCGTTAACGCACTGCTTATTTTCTCAGCTGCGGATATGGGATATGGTTTTTCCACATCTCGTGTAAGCAAAGTTACGCTAAACCAGCAGAGATGATTTCCTGTCTGCCCACGTACGCGTTGGCAAGCATATATATATATATATATATATATATATATATATATATATATATATATATATATATATATATATATATATATATATATATATATATTCCCTTTTGCGTATTCGTCTCTCTATGGGGGGGTGGGGTGTCCTGAAGATATGAGTCTTCCAGTATGCATTTTAGGGTGATTGTACATAATTCGTTGAAGAGGTCAAAAGAAGCGATGGGGGCTTCAACGAAATGTGCCCAAATCGTTCCTTCTTCCTTGGGAATCGAGCATGGGCTGCCATTGTTGAGGCCAGCCTGCAAACTATTGTGTGTGTGTGTGTGTGTTTGTGTGTGCTTGTGAATTAGTATTTGAACGGCAGAAGTAGTTTAGGAAGTGCATGTGTAATGTATGTATACTGTATACGTGTGTGTGTAGGCTATGTGTGTTCGCTAGTTTGATTTCCTGTAAGAGTGAAAAATAGCCAAGGACACACCTTTTGAAAATCATCATGTGTCATTTATATCAAAGATAATGAAGAGACTCTGTGCAAATTTGCATTCATATGAAGGAAATTAATGGTAAATATGACTTATGAGTCAGTCGGGTACGTCATATGCGTAGTAAATCACGTTCTCGATTCACATCTCACACCTGTCCTCTTGTTATCACGAGCGAGAGACGCAGGATGCGAGATTGAATTGCTAATTGCAGGGGAGCAGGTTGCAGATCATTCCTTATCGTTATCATTAAACAGCCCTTGTTAGTTGTATGTCCTGTCATTTGTGTGAATTAATTATGCAGGGGGTCGTAATTACGGCATATTGCGGTGATACTTGCGATGCTTTGTAAGCACTGGATGGAATTGCTGTTTTTTTTTTCTTTTTTTTTTTTACAATTGAAGGTGAGTGTATTATGTTTTGATGTGCATCACTGTCATTTCCATCCCCAAGAAACGGGAGGTTGATATATCCTTAGATGTTGCATACATTTTTCTTTTCCTTTTAACTAAAGCAACGACTGAAATAAGGTGCATTTTTTATAATTCATATTATATATATATATATATATATATATATATATATATATATATATATATATATATATATATATATATATATATATATATATAGATAATATGAATTTTGTGCCGGGAAGAAATTATTTTGTGAACAGTAAAAAATAGTGGCTTTGGTTTTAGGTATTCCCTTTTCTCCTTACCCTCTTTTTTTATATATATATAAAAGTCTTCCACTTTTGTCTTCGAAGCCTTACTGAAGGCGATGCAAATGTCTCACTTCTGTTGATAATCGTAGGTAAGAATCTAATGAATTTCTTTAACAATTTATGTATATATATATATATATATATATATATATATATATATATATATATATATATATATATATATATATATATATATATATTTGTATGCGTGTCTGGGTATGTTTGTGTATTTGTGTACAGTAGAATCAGAAGAGTTCTAGAGGCTCCCATCTCTCAGTAAAATAAATTCTCACGCTAAGTAATTATGCTTAGAGATGAAGGACCTAGAATATTGTTGGGGTACTCACGCAGGGAAATAAGATTCCATCAGTGGTAGATCAAAATATTTGGAGCATATGACATCAAATCTCCATCTCGATAGATATGGAAATGTTTCTTTTCAGCCTCAGATGAGATTTATGAGCAATTGCGTTTAAATAATGTTAGGGTGTGACAAATTTATATGCCGATTTTTATCACTCCCAAATACATAGCAGGGGAAGTAATTATTTTGTAACTTCAAATGTTCCTTCTTGAGTGATGTAGCACGATCCTGTATTTTTACCGTACTTTATATTCCATCACGATGTCCAGTAGCGCTTACTGACAGCTGTTAATTATGGGTGTTGTGGAGTCGAATTTTAATGATTTATGGGGCGAATGAAAAGGAAAAAAGTTATTCTTATTTTCCTTACAATAGCTACAGAAAATTGTGTTTATAGCTTCAAGGCAGTGCATTATTTGGTCGCACATGGAGCGGTTTAACCCGAAACTACCTTAGTTGCTTTCTCCTTTTTTCTATTTTATCACTCAAAGGTACAACATCGCAAGACCTCATTATTATGCAGAATCTTTGTGCTCAGTAATAATATTGTGCTTTCATATGGTGCCGTTCACTTTGAGTCCTCCTGCATTCCGTTCTTCCAGGATTTTGTAAACCATCTTTGTCTTACGTAGAATTTGTCATATTTTTTTTGTCCGGAAAGTTATTTTTTTCATGACTTTCTAGATGGGTGGTACATCATATATATATATATATATATATATATATATATATATATATATATATATATATATATATATATATATATATATATATATATATATATATATATAATATATTTTGTGTGTGTGTGTGTAGGCGTCTGGCCTGATCTAGGTAAGGGCAGGAGGTTATGGGCCTCATCCCCGTCTGCAATAAATAAAATGTAGGTTGTCAAAACATCGCTTTCAACGTAGTCTGTTCTCGCTACAGCAATATCTCCTTCCCGTTTTCTGTCGTTTTCTAAAAGTTATACCAGCAACACGACGTCACTGAAATAATTTTCAGGTTCCTTATTTCGTAACAAAAGACCGATTTCTGTAACTTTTCCGTCTTGATATCTTCTGTTTGATGCCATGCATTAGTCTTAGAAATCTCCAGTGCTTCTTTTACTCTCCAACCCGTTTCTTGTAACAAAAGAAAAAAGGTTTAATTAACTATCTCATCACCACTACTCATGCAATTTGCCTTTGATAAGACTGGTACATTTTTGTGAGCATGTAATCAACTGAAAGATCTTTGCCACAAGCCCTTATCAGTTTTATCCTTAATTTTATATATATATATATATATATATATATATATATATATATATTTAATTATATATGGCTTCACTCTTACGCAGTTTTTTATTTTTTCCTTTTTTTCCACTTTACCTACCCTCGGGCGCTGCTAGATGTATGTAACCCAGAAACACGTTGTCACAAAATGCATCGTCACATATAAATGTTGCATTAATTATATATATTTTTAATAATGTTATGATATTTCTGACAAATTTACTTTTATTATAATTCTTTGATTATTACAAGGCTTCATCTCCATGAGGGGGAATTGCTGGAAATAAATAAAACCTTGAGCATCTGCTCTTTAATTGTGTTACATCTCGCCGAAATCGATAACTCCACGCTACCATTAATGTGGTATATCATGAGAGGTTCCGCTTACTTCATTAAATCTGCCTTATTATTCGAGAAGCTGTATATCTTACCCTACGATGTATATAGTAAGGACAACACCAAAAACCAGGTTTTAGCGACTACATTGTCTTCGTCAGTATCATTATTTTATCATAATGGTATCGTTGTCATCATTATCATCAGCACAAACTGGAAAAAAGGCTCAGCAGGTGTCACCCCGTGACACATTTGAAAGCAAGCAGGTGCTTCGCGGTCGGCTGACAGGCGCTCGCTCATCTTACCTCTGAGAGAGAGAGAGAGAGAGAGAGAGAGAGAGAGAAATGGAACCAGGTGCAACGCGATGTGAGGACATGATACTTCCAGTCGTAGTTACATTAGAAGAAAGGTAAATTGCTTGAAGTAGATGAGAAGAGTATTTACTGTGTTATTATTATCATTGAAATTATCATTATAAATTGAGAATTGGATTCGGTCACGCTACTTATTCATATTCAGAACAGTTCCCAAACATCACTGAGCAACGCGGACCACCATATGTGCGTTTGTTTGTTGTTGTTGTGGTAGGTTAAGCTGTCATCGGTAAACCGGCACGGGCCCTTGCTCATAATACCGCCCGTTAAGTGAAGGCAGTGGTGTGGGAGTGAATAAGGGGCTTGGTGTGGACCTCTGGACTTGATGTGTATGTATGTTGTAGGTATTTTTTTTTCAAATAAACATCTTTATTTATTCTGACTTTTCCAAAAAACATGATTTCACCCCAAGGCGAAGAATTATTTGTGCATACCTTACTTTAATACCCCACGAAGCATATACGTTGCACAAGTACAGAAACATGTTTTGCAATGTAGTTTTTTTATACGTTAGCTTTAAATTCATACAACCAACAACTACTATACAGAATTGTCCAGCTTTAAAGGCAAATTTCCCTGACAAGTGTGACGCCTGCAGCGCCACCTGTATTGTTTCAAGTCCAAAAGGTGTGTGCCCCACAAGAGACTCTCTACATTTTTGGATACCTCTTCTTAATGGCTGGTTGGACATTTCAGCCAAGTCTCCCATACAGGGCATGACAGAAGTGAGAAACGCGTAGGAAATAGGGGGTAGTAAAGTATTTGATAGGCGCAATGACTGCTTTTTCTTAAAAAAGAATCATCTCTTGAATTATGGTCTTGATTATACTTAAAATGAATTTTGTTGTTATAACTCCGATATTATATATAGTATTTTGTCATCGAAACTGTATTGTCAATGTATTTTTAGTATGATTATAAATGACTGCCACCATGATTTTTACCTTTTTTGGTAGCCAAATGGGATTTATGCATTTTTTTTATCAAACATAATTTTTTAACAGTTTATATGTTTTGCAATGCTATTACATAACAACAAAGTACTTTGCACTAAAAGTCGGTGACTTATCAGTCATGCTCCCCATGTTTTAATAAAATTTTACATTTCTACAATCAGAGTTACTCTGGCTAACTATACAAACAGATCCGTAGGAGGGGAAAAAATGGTAAACACAGTAATACACCTTCTGTTTCTCATGCCGTTCGATGGCAAACCGGTCTTATCCCGAAGGAATTGAAAACAAGGTTAGACTTACTCCCCCCAAAGGTAACACAGCATATCGGCCACCACTTAGTCTATACGCTGAGGTAACGTTATTACAGAAGGGGAAGCCCCCAAGTACAGCCTTGGCGAAATACAGACATCACGCGAACCCCTCCCTTGATGGAGGAAGGTGAGTGACGGCTCTCTCTCTCTCTCTCTCTCTCTCTCTCTCTCTCTCTCTCTCTCTCTCTCTCTTCGTGGGAAAGTCGTTTCACTATTACTAGCAGTAAGATCATGTCATTTCTGGGAATATCCGAAGGGGATAGGGAAGATGAACATCTAGGAGGCCCACAGGTACTGAGCCAACAGCTGCCAAAAGGGAGT